>NC_141597.1:15000-292500 GCF_047967505.1 Dipteris shenzhenensis
TAAAACCCTAAAACCCTAAAACCCTAAACCCTAAACCCTAAACCCTAACCCCTAAACCCTAGACCCTAGACCCTAGACCCTAAACCCTAGACCCTAGACCCTAGACGCTAGACCCTAAACCCTAGACCCTAAACCCTAAACCCTCAACCCTCAACCCTCAACCCTGAACCCTCAACCCCCAACCCTGAACCCTCAACCCTGAACCCTAAAGCCTGAACCCTCAACCCTAAACCCTAAACCCTAAACCCTAACCCTAAACCCTAAACCCTAAACCCCAAACCCTAAACCGGTTTGGAGGTCTAGGGTCTAGGGTCTAGGGTCTAGGGTCTAGGGTTTAGGGTTTAGGGTTTAGGGTTTAGGGATTTACAAGTTCTCTGCGTTCCATTTCAAGGCCCTCAAACATGTGAAGGTATCCGAAGTAGTGATCAATGTGGCTAATGAAGGTTCCACTGGTATTTATCTCCCTCTCTTTACTCCCACGAGATTGACTCCTTTCAGTCTTCTGGATATAAGTATATACATTATGGATGCTTTATCCTAGCTATAGAACCGCTTTTTCGCATGGGTGTAAATGCTACTTGCATGGTCAGTTTGGTAGATACTCGTCACTATAATATTAAAGATGCCCGCATAGGACTCATCCATGGTAGCCTCAATCGAGAGCCTGTTTATACAGTAGTCTATCCTAATTTCAAAATGTCTCTCACGGACCCCCACTTGTCCACTGCTCTACGTTTGTACATCCAGATTAAAGGTCTAGCCATGAAGCCAAAATCAGAGCACTGTGCCATCCATGTCCATTCTGTGAATTACTTAGTGTCTACCATTAATTCCATCCCTCGCCATGTCACTGCTAATGATGAATATATTATCTACGGCAAAACTAATGCAGAAGTGACCAGGTTCCATTTCGACGCTCTGCCTATGCCAGAAGAATGGGAAATGGATTATCAGCAAGTCTCGGATGAAGCCTCCTCCTTTTCCAAAATGCCTATGTTTCAGGTGGAGGATGCTCCAACAAAATCGGTTGTTCGCCTTCGCACCCCAAGTGAAAAGGGTAAGCGCGTTATGCGTTTATCTTTCCCATCAACCTCTCATGTTTCTATTGCCTCCATGAGAGCCGAACTAGTGCCTCCGATGCTGCTCCTGATCTCTCCCCTGACAAAGTTGAATCTATCAGAGATTGGGTAACTTCTATAGCTGCATCCCGATTTCCTGCTGATGCCAGTCTACAATATCGCCGCTCTACTGCCGTAAATCCGCCTGTACAATCGCATTCCAATTTTGATAATATCACTGCATCAGCTGATCGCATATATCCAATGATGATGCTCCGACCAGTCAAGTGGCCACAGTCTAAAGGATTTCAGGTAACAACTGAAGATGGTTCACTGAAGTCTGTTCATGCCCCTTATGCCCTAACAGACAAAGATGACCATAGCATGCCTGTCGAGCAGCAGCAGTTGAATTGGTGCAATTCGCACAACCTTGCTACTCAGGTATGTTTGGATGCTTGCCACTCTGCCCTGTACGATTTACAACTTGCTGTGGGCAAACTAGATCGTAATATCCACACAATGCTAGATGAGCTGCAGCAACTTTGGAAGGGCCATGCATCCTCTTCAACCCGGTCTGTATATAAGTCATTTCCTCCATCATTACCCCCCTCTTCGGCTAGTCCCCTCACAGAGCCCTGCTATCCTTCCAAAGCTCCCAGTCTTATGTTTTGGCCCCAGTTTTCTGATTCTATCGAGATGGTTGACTCTCCTTATGCAGTAGTTGATTCTCCTCTCGAAACAACAGATTGGTGGGCTGACAGCCAACACCCTTTCTATCGAGCATTCTGTATTGATGAACGAGATATGCTACAAGAAGATAGAGATGATCTCCACCAATTCCAACCTCTACCCCCTCATATGGAAATACCTCCGCCATTGCCCACTTCACCGCCTCCTTCTCCACCGCCGCTCCCGGAGTCTCCATTTCCATCTCCGCCAGTTTCTCCCCGAGCTTCCTCCGTTAACTCCTTTGGTCCCATTCTCTATATGAACTCTGGAATTAAACCGGAGCCTATGGAAGAAGATCCACCCCAAGCATCCACCTCACAACAGCCCCCTCGGGAGCAATGGCGAGGCAAGCGCACAATATTTTTTGGCGGGCCTGGATCTGAATTCATGAGAGGTGAATTCCAAACTCACTTCATTGATGGTGACCTTGATGAGCAAACTGATCTGCAGAAATGGCTTCAGCACAAATCCTTCCCTGGTTATATTTTAAATATTGATGCGGTCTCACCACAGGCAATGAAGGATATTCTCAAGATATTCTACGGACACATGATGTCATTAGTCATGATCTATAGATGGAATCCAAGAGACGCAGCAGTTGAAACCACCAACAAAGGTTTCACCGGTGTTATTGCTAATTGGTGGGAGTTCTTATCAAATGAATCGAAAGAGCAAATCTTTGCAAGTGCGGATGCCAACAATCAACCAAATGCCCCGGATTCCCTTATAGCTACAATCTCCAATCAGTTTCTTCCTACTTTCATGGATGATCGTGCCCAGGCAGCAAATGAATTTTCTGCTCTCAAGCTATGTGATCTTTTTCAGTTGGAAGCCTACAATGCACATGTATAACAGCTGGTTTATAGAGCTGGCATTTTTTCTGACACTGCAACAAAGCGTCATTACCTGTACAACTTACCGCACCGACTTGGAGAAGTAGTCATGGCGGTCATCGAAGCGCAGACGAAGATTGTCAACATTGATAATCAACCGACTGAAATCCACAAGACAGTCGCAGATTATACTTTTGCCAACCTATTCCAGATGGTCCAAGTATATATCCGGCGACAATGTACAAAATACACTCTCCGACGCAAGCTTAAAAAGGTTGGTATTGTTTCACCGGCCATATGTGAACAGTTTGTGGGTCACCAGAATTTTTGCCCTCCAAGTTCTAAGTATGGTAGTACTCCTCGACGATCCCATTCATCAAAATCTCGCCTTTCTAAATGTTCATGTGGAACCTCGAACTTTCCAAAAATTCGAAGGCTCCGATGGCATCGCCGCTACTCTAGAAGGCCTCAACGTTTTCTTCGCCGCCGCTCTTTCCAACAAAACAAATCCACAGGATGCTTTATCTGTGGCAAGAAAGGCCATTTTGCTCGTGACTGTCAGGAGAAGCCCCGCAATCCACAGCAAAAACAACTGAAAGGTTTCTTCGCAATGGTAGCACATCCCGAAAAATGGAAAGTTATTTCCCATGGTGAGTCTGATGAGTCTCTTCTAGAATGTTCTGAATCAGATACTCCAAAATGTCTCCATTGCCAGATACATGCTTCTCCAACATCCGAAGATGACGACCCCAATGTATATAGCCTGATGAATCTTCCTCACCGACGACAACCTTTCCGTGTTGATATTGAAATCTCCTCAGGAAGTTCTGATGGAGAGCCCCCAGAAGAACCTCCTCTCCCAGAGGTTTTTGCTCCAGTTTTCGATCGAAGCAATTCCCGTGGTCACAGTCGAGGTCGCGGCCGACATCCTGGGTTTTCCCATCGAAAATTTTCATCTTTTGATTTACATATGACCGAAGATCTTTCTGATTCTTCCTTTACTCCTTCTCCAAGTAGAAGATTGCCTTCAGCAGATCTCTATTCCGGACCTTCGGTTTTTCGGCCTCTCCACAGTGTACATGACTCCTCCCCTAACTTCCTTCCTCCCCCTTTCTGGAAATCTCCAATCACCACTTTCTCTGCCCCTGCTCCTCTGATCCAATCTCCTCAACGAACCCCCTGTTTTGACCAATTTGAGAGCCTTGGCATCAGCATCGATGGGCTTCGAATCCACCTAAAAACGATCACTGACAATTGTGCCAAGCTTCAAAATTCCATCGACTCATTGGATCGTAAGGTTGGTGAACATTTGACTCAGTGCAAGCTCTATATTGAACCAGTTCCAAATGTGTTATCTCTTCAAGATTTCTTTTCCTCGCCAGCACCAACAGTCCGAAATCCTATGAAAAATTGGTTGGTAAAAGTTCAGCTCAAGCCCCCAAGGGTACCGCCTTATAGTCGACACAGGGTTTGGATTCAACATCTGCAAATACCGGGCTCTTCCTGTTTCTTATTGGCAACAACTTGAGACCCATGATCAGATGCGTGGTTCGACAATGGGAGGCGGGCTTATTGCATGCAAGAGGTATGCATCAGAAATCCCTATCACTCTAGCTAGGCATTCCACCACTATCAGTTTCTATCAGTTGGAATCCCAAGGGGTAGATCTGGTTATTGGTAATGCTTTTCTCAACCAACATCTCCCATTCGGATTTTCTACCAAAGAGATGGTCCTTACCATAAATAATGTCTTGGTACATATCCCTGCAAGGGAATCTCTCAAACGTGTCCTCAAGCCATTTGAAGAAGACCTAGAGATTGTCAGACAGTGTTCTTCCCCAGTTGACCTCCAATATGTCAAAGCTCCACCCGAATATGATTCTACTCTAGATGCCTCTCCAAATCTTGCCGAGTCATTCAGCCCTCAAGATGCTCAACAACCCCTTCAAGGAGCTGAGCTCGACGACTATATCAACGGCCTCCTCCAGGTAGAAAATAGTAAGCAGCTCTGCCGAACTGTTCATACTCTTCATATGATGTCAGCACTGCAGGATATGCAACAGAAGTTCATTCGTGATTGCAGTAGTGACTCACCTACGGCTTTCAAGAAAGTGTTCCAACATCAAGTCGACCTCCCTCTTCGGGAAAACTCCAAACCGTTCAAAGAAAGCCCATATGGGTTCACCCAAGCCGATCGACAATTGTGCAATCAGGAAATCCAAGAACTCCTAGATATGGGTCTCATTGAACCGTCCCGCTCTGAGTGGGCAACAATGGCATTCTATGTAAATAAACACTCCAAGCAAAAGAGGGGTAAGAAGCGCCTTGTCATAAATTACAAGCCACTAAATAAATGTCTTTTGTCCGTTTCTTATCCCATTCCCAACAAAGAATATCTTATGCAAAAAATTTCCGGTGCTACAATCTTCTCGAAGTTCGACCTCAAGGCAGGATTCTAGCAAGTGGGTCTTAATCCTAATGATCGTCATAAGACAGGATTTGTAGTTCCTCAGGGATTCTATCAATGGAATGTACTGCCTTTCGGTCTCAAAACCGCTCCTGTAGAATTTCAGAAGTTCATGGATTCCATATTCAGTCAGCATCACTCTTTTTGCCTAGTTTATATTGATGACATACTAGTGTATAGCAAGGATGTCTATTCGCATCTCCGCCATCTCCAAATTGTGTATGATCTCATCAAATCCAAAGGGTTGGCCCTTTCTGCCAAAAAAATCACCCTTGGCTAAGAAACGATTGAGTTCTTAGGAGTCCACATCCACAAGGGTAATATTCAAATGCAGCAACATGTCTTGAAGGCCCTTCTTGCATTTCCAGATGAAATCAGGGACCGAACTCAACTCCAAAGGTTCCTGGGTTGTCTAAATTATATATCCCCTTTTTATAAACAGTTGGCCAAAGATCGGCATCTTCTCCAACTCTGTCTCAGAAAAGATGGTCCGACATGGGGCCCACCCCAAACAGAAGCGGTGCAACACATCAAAGAAAAGGTTCAACAGTTACCATCTCTCACCATTCCATCAGCCACAGCACAGCTAATAATTGAAACTGATGCATCTGACCATTTCTGGGGAGCAGTCTTACTTGAAAAGACACCCACTGAAGAAGTTGTATGTGCCTACCGGTCAGGAACTTTCCAAGGTGCTGAGCTCAATTACCATTCAATTGAGAAAGAGATTCTAGCAGTCAAAAGAGCAATTCAAAAGCTAGAACTCTTTATCTTAAATAAAGAATTCCTCATCCGCACCGACAACCAGAACTTCAAGACGTTCTGTACCCGGCGAATTGATAAACAGATCGGCAGAGGACGCTTAGCTCGCTGGCAGGAATTCTTTACCATGTATGATTTCAAAGTAGAATGGAAAAAAGGCTCCTCAAATGTGCTCCCAGACATGCTCTCCCGTGAAGGAGCACCTTATTGGGACACTCACAATGGCGGATTACTACTTCCACTTGATACTGAACAACCAGAAGTCCTATGTCTCGGTCATGGTGATTAGACACTGTCCTTAATTGGATAAGACCTTCACCATAACACTTGTACAAAATTAAATAAAATTCATAAAGTGACTAGACACTGCTCATATTTGAGTAAGACCTTCACCTTTATGTCTTTTCCATATCTTTTCATTGTACAAACAAATGGATGACAGCTCAGGGTGGATTACAACTCACCCTCCACTCATGACAGCTCAGAGTGGATTACAGCTCATCCTCCCACTTTGCCTTTTCCTATATAAGAGCACCCTTGGCTCATTTGTAGGCAGAGTCTACCTCCGAGAGCTTCTTGTATCCTCAGCTTTTTGCAATATATCCATCTTTCAAGCCTCCTTGCTCCAAACTCCCTTGTTTTTAGTTTTCCTTCATCATGACTATTCCACCGTTCTCCATCTCTTACGTCCTGTTCTTTGCCTTCGATTGGTCTTCCCCGTTGTTACGCACCTCTCCTCCTACTGACTTCCCTGTCTACGTCTGTTTCATTCACGCTTCGTCTCTCGATTTCGTCTTCTCCTTACCCCTCGGCATCATCATGGGTTCTCGCTCTTACTCCGTTTAGTTTTCTCTTTTCAGATCTACGTCTTCCTTCTTGGTATCACCCCTCCTTCTTGTATCACCCCTCCTTCTTGGTATCACCCCTCCTTCTTGGTATCACCCCTCCTTCTTGTATCACCCCTCCTTCTTGGTATCACCCCTCCTTCTTGGTATCAGAGCCAATGATGATGCTCCGACCAGTCAAGTGGCCACAGTCTAAAGGATTTCAGGTAACAACTGAAGATGGTTCACTGAAGTCTGTTCATGCCCCTTATGCCCTAATAGACAAAGATGACCATAGCATGCCTGTCGAGTAGCAGCAGTTGAATTGGTGCAATTCGCACAACCTTGCTACTCAGGTATGTTTGGATGCTTGCCACTCTGCCCTGTACGATTTACAACTTGCTGTGGGCAAACTAGATCGTAATATCCACACAGTGCTAGATGAGCTGCAGCAACTTCGGAAGGGCCATGCATCCTCTTTAACCCGATCTGTATATAAGTCATTTCCTCCATCATTACCCCCCTCTTTGGCTAGTCCCCTCACAGAGCCCTGCTATCCTTCCAAAGCTCCCAGTCTTATGTTTTGGCCCCAGTTTTCTGATTCTATCGAGATGGTTGACTCTCCTTATGCAGTAGTTGATTCTCCTCTCGAAACAACAGATTGGTGGGCTGACAGCCAACACCCTTTCTATAGAGTTTTCTATATTGATGAACGAGATATGCTACAAGAAGATAGAGATGATCTCCACCAATTCCAACCTCTATCCCCTCATATGGAAATACCTCCGCCATTGCCCACTTCACCGCCTCCTTCTCCACCGCCGCTTACTCCGTTTAGTTTTCTCTTTTCAGATCTACGTCTTCCTTCTTGGTATCACCCCTCCTTGTATCACCCCTCCTTCTTGGTATCACCCTAAACCCTAAACCCTAAACCCTAAACCCTAGACCCTAAACCCTAAACCCTAAACCCTAAACCCCTAAACCCTAAACCCTAAACCCTAAACCCCCTAAAACCTAAACCCTAAACCCTAAACCCTAAACCCTATACCCTAAACCCTAAACTCTAAACCCTAAACCCCCCTTTCCAAGTGTTTTCTTGATCTATCTTATTCTACTGCTTCATCTTTTGAATGATCAAGACAATTATCTTCAAGATTTACCTGAATTTGTCTGAACCTTGATGTTTTTATATGGAGCCTGGAGATTAATACTATGTGGCCAAAGAGTTTTCTTAAAAACATGATTTGAGCCTTCTTTATCTTAGGATTACCCCATATCGTGTTTATGAGAAATTTTCTTACTATTACTAGAACTTTATTTGCATCAATAGAGTTTTTTGCCAGAAAACGCGATTTCAATGTATTTAACTCGAAAGATAGTCATATCGCATTTTTCTACAAACTTTCAAGAGGAGGAACTAACCATCCAGGTGATGCAGCAAGACCTATCAGGAATACCATTGACCTATCAACAGTAAGACTTTTGTACATATCAAGTACATTGCCCCAAATGACAGGATGAGGTATCAAATGCACAAGCTATTTGATAGTTTTGAAGACTGCCACAAGGGAATCTGCATTGTACACAAGGGCAATTGAGAAGATTATGCAATTGCCCTTATTGCACAATCTTGTAGGGTTGACAAGGAAGTAAGGATTAATGACGACTTTGGTTGGAGCTGGAGACAAATTCAATCCTTTGAAAGCATTGTCCATCTATTTTGAGCAAGCCAAAATGTATGAAGAGGTGGATGAGACAATCTTCCAGGAAACCCAAGCACGAATGAACCTCATAGCAGCAAGCTTGGATATCACTCAAAGCTCCGAGGGGAAGGAGGAGATGGGTATCTCCTTGTTTAACAATGATATACTAGAGAAAGATGAGAATATTGAGTTAAGGCAGGTACCTACCTTTCTTCAATTTAGAGTTTAGATATGCAATTTGATGGTCTATTTTAAATCTAAGTGCATTTCGCATATGGCAGTTGTTCGTTGAAGATGACACATTCCTCCTCAGGGTAGTTGGAAGTAGAATTCCTGGGCTTGGTAAACTATCAAACCTTTCTTATTATATTAAAGACCTATCTGCTACTACAAAGATACTGATTTTTAGCAAATTGCTTATAGCAACAACGATGGAGTTGCTCTTACTTATTTTTTCAAGTGTTTGTCAAAAGTTTTGGGTGGTCATCCTATATCGTGGCAAATAGATAAGATCATTCTGATAGAGAAGCGGTTTGCTTTAATTATTTTTGGGTGTTATGCTAGAAAGCAAGGCTCAAGAGCTGGTTACTTTTTGACATATACTACTTGGGCACTATCTTGTGGTGTAAAGGATCCCCTCTCCTTGGAAGCTTATGGAAAGCATAAGCTCATAAGGAATCGAGAGCCTTCTTTGGTGGCCCTTCCCGACAAAATAGATGAAGAGAAAACTGCGACCAAAATAGTTACAATATCATGGGTAAGACAACAAGTGTAAAAGTAAGCAATGAATGCTACTTTTTGAACATAAAACATCAAACTAGAATGTCAAAAGTTATGAAATTCCTCGCTCGAACCATCACCTCGCTCAAACGCAGTCGCTCGAATTCTAGTAATCCTCCACATTGAGTTATCGATTCAAGATAGTTGCACCTTTGCACTCACATGCAACCTTGTAAAGTCACTAGTTAACTATTTGGCATTCTGCACTACTTCTTCAAGCCTTGTAAAGCCTTTAGCTATCATGGGCACTTGGTTGCTATTTGTATACAGGTTTTGATTCTTGGTGCACCATGGCAAAATCACATGATGATGTCATATTTATTGATTAGAGCACAGACCTCAGCTCTATTTGCTTGGAAGACTTTTGAAAGAAGGTATAAGGCTAACAACATGTCACATATTCTCTTGTTAGAGAATCAGCTGAACAACAATTCAATTCTTCCAAATGAATCAGGTCCAAACTTCTTACTTAGTTTGAAGGATCTTGGTGATCAACTCAGATCACTTAGACAAGAGGTCAAAGAAGAGAGACTAGTCTAGCTTGCCATCAATGGACTTGGACTAGATTAAGGGCAATTTATGACTAATTAGTCACTTGAGATGCACCACCAAAATTTCAACTCATGTTAGACATGCTCATGCAGGAGCAATTGCGACGCATCTCAAAATAGATTTGAAGAATCATGACACCGCCTTCACAGCAAGAGGAGGTGTAAGAGGGTCATTTAAAGGAAAAGGCAAGAAATTTGAATGCCCTAGAAACCAAGGTAGAGGTCAATACCATGGTAGACACTCTCCATTTTCATCGACTCAGAGTCATGGTCCTCCCGTATAGAGGGGGACATGGAATCCCAAACGTAGATCTAACTCTGGAAGAGGAGGAAACCAATGAATTACTCCTAGATGAGAGGGAAATTGAAACTATTTTGGCATTCCAAGCCATTTAGAACCTAAATGCAAAAAGAAACAAAGAGAGTCTCATAACCCTCACCGAGGCAACCATCATCAATGGCAATCCGCCCGCTATGTCTATGACGAAGACAATTCTCAGGACTATCAACACAAGCTTCTCATATCACATTCCACATCTCAAATACAGAAGGATGAGGATACATGGTGGTTTGAATTTGGTGTGAGCGACCACATGACACTTGAGAAAGAATGGTTCTCTGATCTCAACCCCAACTGGAATCCAAGTCAGGACATCATGATAGGGGATGACACACCCCACAAAATCAAAGGGATCGGTAGCATACCCCTACAGAGTAATGTAGGCACCATAGGGAGTACTGGAGATGCATTCTACGTCCCCACAATGGCACAAAACCTTCTCTCTATTGGATAGATGAATGAGAGTGGTATGGAAATTGTCTTCAACAAGCATGGATGCACTGTGAGAGAGCTCAAGAGTCCTAGATCCATCATTGCTCGGGGTGTCAAGATCGAAAGAATGTTCAAGCTTTCTTGTGCTATTCCAGTCCAGAGAGTCCTAGCAGCTCATCATCAAAATCAGGATGCTTATATGAGTACATTGTAGCACGAGGTATGGTCACCTCAACTTTAGGTGCCTTATATCCCTCAAAGATACATGGTACAGGGGCTTCCACAGTTGTACTTTCAAAAAGATGTATGTAAGGTTTGTTGAATGGGTAAGCAACACAAAAACCCCTTTCCAACATCTTCAACTCAAAGTATTGACGTCCTTTAGATCGTGCATTTAGATATATGGGGTCTAACTTCTATACTATCTCTTGGCAAGGCTTTGTAATTCATGAGATTACTCATGGAAGACTTGGATCTACTTCCTGAAATAGAAGTCTGATGCATTTAACACTTTCAAAGACTTCAAAGCCTTGGTAGAAAAGCAGACTGGCACGTACCTAAAGGTCCTCCGTTGTGATAATGGAGGGGATTACAAGTCCATAGAGTTTAATGCCTTTTATGAAATCATGGTATCGCATGTCAATTCACATGCAGATATACCCCTCAGCAAAATGGGGTTGGTGAACAAAAGAATAGGGCGACTGCAAGGTCATCTAGATGCATCCTTGATGAGAAGAATGTTCCAAGATACTATTGGGATGAGGCCTATGACACAACTGTGTACTTGATGAGTCCCATTGCTTCATTGCAAAACATGACACCAAAAGAGGCATTCACAGGAACTAAGCCCTCTATTGTTCACTTGAGAGTATTTGGCTCTCTTTCTTATGCTCATGTTCCTGCTGCACTTAGGACTAAACTTGATGTCAATGAATTGAGTGTGTTTTTCTTGGATATGTTGTAGAGTTGAAGGGATACCGACTCTATGATCCAATCAAGCAAAGTCTATTAAATCCAATGATGTTATCATTGATGACACTTCATCATACTTTGATAGTCTGACTACAGTTTCTACTCCGCCTTAGCCAGAAATGTTGGTGATACATTGGATTTCTTTTCCTGTAGAATCAGATAGTATGCAGTCCATAGTGACCACTTAGAGTAAAGGCAAAGAGCAGGTCCTTGATAGAGTGGATATAACAACTACCACATTCATCGCTTAGATTCCAAAGAATTCCACTTCCAATCTAGTTCTAAAGTTTTTCTAGACATAGTCTTGTGTATTTTGTCGATAATAGAGGCTAGTGAAGTGCTGAATGAATTGTTGATCCACCAATGTTGTATGCGGCTTTACCTGTGTATGCTAGGAGGAGGACTCTTGGTTTTCCAACATCATTTGTCTACTTGTACGACGAGTGGTGGCTTGTACTATTAGTAGAAGCACATATGTCTTTCCTATTCCATCATTTCTTGAAAGAAACAGTTTAATTTGTTCCTGAGGTCTGTTTCTTTTGTTTAGGATAATGTCCTCAATGAGCAACCATTTTTCCCTATTTAGCTTTTGAAATATTTGTTGGTACTTGTTAATTGACATTACTACATATGTCTTGAAGACCCTGTTACTATTGCCTCATGCTTTTGAGCAACGGGCACGTCAAAAACTAGAGATTGTAATGTTCGAATTGTCGTTATTCGTTTTACTAGGAGTTGATGACATCATGGATTCAGTACTGTGGTAGTCATTCTCATTTAGTACCTCTATGTGTTGATTGAATTTGTTTCTGTCATGGTCTATTATGTCTTTGTTTTGAACATAGAAGTTGTGCCAGTTGTTGCTCGTGGCACTTAACGTGTGCTCTGCAAATTTGAAAGGTAAGTACAATAGGTAGAGTTCTCCATAAGGGTTATCGAGGTCTCGTGCTTCATTGTAATTATCGAATCTTAGGTTTTCTTATTCTTGTTTTTTTTTGCCATACACTATGAAGTTGCTAGTATGGTCTGCAAGACAAATGTGTTCTATGACGGAAGGTCTCCTTTTGTATTTTGTGATAATGTCAAAGCACTTCAGTGTTTGTAGCATCAATCTTTTCTAGCTCTAGTCAGTGTTTTAATAATAGGGTGCGTTCATTTGTTACGCTTGTATTGATATATTTAAACTCTCTTATGTTGCTTGTAAGCGGCAACGAAAGTGCCAGGTAAACTGCTTATTGTACACTAATGTGTTGTGTGTTAAGAATTGTGTTTCCCATTCTTCGTACTCTTTCATTTGCGGGTGCTCCTATTTGAATGCACTCTGATTGCGCATCTTTGACAACATTGGATTTTGCTTTATTTGCTTTAGTCATGTAGGATGTATATTGTATGCCATTGCTCCATGAGGGTTCAATATGAATTGTATGTCAGTGTTTGCTTCCCATAGCCATGATAGTTTCGGATGGAAGTTGTTTGTGTATATGTCTTTGAGATTGCATCGCAAGAATATTGTTGGTTGTTTGTTCTATATCGCAGAGCACCTATGTACTCTTCTTCATTAAGGCCCAATTTTTCGATGAATGATCCAAAATCCAAGTTGATTGTCTCAGGTTCTTGTAGCGCTGCATCAATTTTCTTCAAGTTCTTTTTATGTGTGCCATTGTCTAAATCATCAGGTAGAGGCATTGGGATTGTAGTTTTTTTCATGGGTGGTCTTGGGAATCCAAATTTGCAACGTTTTTTTTGCCTCTGGCATGTTTTCCTATGCTTGTGTGTTTGAATTTCCTTTTCCGGTAACTCTGTAAACCATGGTAATAACATGATTGTCTTTTTGAAGTAGCCTTTTTAGTGCTTTTAATCTGTGGACATAGTATCATGCTATTGTGATAGGAGGGTACAAATGTTTGAAGTCTTGTATTTCTATGGGCGACGTTGGGTTTTGAATGGTGGTTGTTGAACTTCTTATACATTGCAAGAAATCCAGTATTGGGTGCCAAAAGAGCCGACAAAGAGAAAAGCTTGACAAGGAAACTAGGAATGTCTACGTCATGCAAAGCAATGCCTACCTTGTTCATAAGTAAACTTAGCCCCGCTGATTGATACTCCCTCTTGAAAGACTTCCTTTTGCTCTTTTTGGTCGACCAATCTTTCTGGTGGATAGGTTTGGTGTGTCAAGAACACCCACCATCGTGTTGACCAAGGGGAGCAACCACATCCACATATTGGCCCGAATCTACGTACATAAAACAACTTAGAACAACAAAAAACAGTTAGACCAATAGGCATCATGAATTCTCATATTCACAACAAGATATGATGCTGGGAAAACGTCACGATGTTTTCATGCATGCCTTGCATAGTCGCTTTGGAATGCAAATCAACTCCTTCATTCACAACTCTTTTACCAAGCCATACTTCCATATGACAACGTGCTATAAGGGGAGAAGAAGCTATATATGAACCAAACCATAAAGTGACACATCAACAACCAAAATCACAATCGTGATGGAACACAGACAAGTTCAAACGACAAAAGAAAATCATATATCGTAGTGATGCGCATCCTCCACTGTGTTCGATATGATATTAGAATTAGATTGTGGACACTCTAGCATAGCGAAGTCTGAAGTCTGTACCTCCCCCTTTGTTTTCCCTGAGCATGCATCGGCTACCAAGAGAAGAAACACTTCGTTAAGTAGATCTAATCGCCAGACCATACTGTCATGGACATAAAAATATATCGAATCCTACCAATCATGCATTTCCCATTCTCGTCAACACCTGCTACAACGCTTCCATCAAATAGCTTCTCCAATTTTGCAAAATATAGAGGGCGAGTGAATGTGGAAAGGCGACACACAACCGAGGAATGAAGAAAAACTATACTTACAAAGTGTGCAATTGAGTTGTATCCAAAGGAGGGAAGGAAGTAATACAAAATAGCATTTCATCAAAGTCTTGGCAAATAATACCATGCTCGACATTAGTGTTGTCACTTTCCATGGACTCAGTTGAGGCATGAGTATCGTAAGCCCTTGCTATAGCGCACATGAAATAGGTTGTAATGTTTTTGTCATCAACAAAAGTGCGCACCTACTAACTCAAAATTTAACTTGATCCCTAGCATATAGAGAACATATATCAAAATTTTTGAGAAAAAAATAACATGAGGGCGCAGAACTGATCCTTGTTGCAATGTATATAATATTGTGAGCATGGAGTACAACCATATTAATAAAGGTGTCATCGTGCATTGATGCTCCCTTTGGCTTGGATTTCTTGCTCCCTTGCATCGAGAACATGCATCAAAAGGGTAGAATTATGAGAATTCAGATTAAAAACAAGCAATTTTGAATATGAGCAATTAAAAACATTTTTATGATAATATATAATATAATTACTATAACCAAGGAGGCAACACACTTCCTTCCCCAAAGAGTTATAATTCGAGGGAACGGTCCCTTCCCTAGGTGTCGAGAATATTAACGCCGAGAATATTAGCACTGAAAAAGTCTCGCAAATGGATAAGATACTGGCATATTACCTGAATGTCAATAGTCGTAATTGAAATGGAACACCAATAAAATCACAAGTGATGCGCTAGGAGAAATTTAAATTTGCATCATCTTTTGGCAATTTATTTGAGGCAAATAAAAGGCAGTGGAACAGCTTGCAAATTAGATACGTGTTGCGCACCTTGGAAGCAAGTTTTGCAGAATCGCTTTCTCGTGCTTGAAGGTTTTATTCACATATGGTTGGCAATCAAAGAACCCTACCATTTAGGTCTACATCCCATGCAATTCATTTGTCGAATTTCCAAATCAAACAACACTAGCAACCATCATAGTTTTGGAAGTTACAATTACTACCTTACACGCCATTGAAGAGAAGTGATAAGGATCCTGGAGACATCTCCAATCATTTGGACATCCTTGGTTAGGTCTTTGGTTCAGAAGCACCACTAAATTCGTAGTAATGATGATGTACGTCTATAACCACAATGGCAATTGATATAAATCACACTTTGTTAAGCTGCGAGAAGGCACAAATCACAAAAGAAAAAACCAGTAGTGAGACGATCAAATTCAAGCTGCATGAGAAGGTAAATGGAGCGCCCTTTTAAAAGCCTAGCATTCATGATTAGAGCTTTAGTTTAGGGTTTAGGGTTTTAGGGTTTAGGGTTTACAATTCCAGATTAGTATCAAACTAATCTTGAGAGCCGGTAATACCTTCCTTAACACAAATCTGGAATTGGATATACTCAAGTCTGGATACAACTCTCAGTAGGATAAGTTATACCTCATGTATAGAGGCTTTTGGGCTCATGCCGGTTGCTACAAGGGCAAGAAGCCAAGTGCCAAGAGTTACTCAACAACCAAAAACCGACCAAGAAGCCAAGTGCAAAGAGTGGCTTGCATCCTTTGTCCAGTCAAAGGATAAGTACCATAGTTGTTGGCATATTTGTCAACTTGTAATACGTGCAAAGTTTTCTTCCTTCTTCTGTGTCATCATTAACCTACTAGAAAACAAAAGTGGTGTGAATCATATCCTTCATAGTTTCATGGGCTCATGTGTCTCGATTCAGTGTGTAGCTTGAAAACTCCTTTGTTGAGTGCAAGTTTATTAGGAGACATTAAAAAAAAAAAGCTTTAGCACAAATCGATGCTACCATTAATATATTCATGAACTGATGCATAAGATGATCTTCTGAGGCACAGATACGATCACAATATTGACATAATGGATATTAATAGTTTACTAGCCCCGAATGTTACTAATTGCCCCCTGATATCAATGTCTGCTCCTCCTTCACTTGACATGAAGCTCCTGGTATAAACTCCTTGGCTTTTGACCACATGGCTGGACCATGGGTGATTGCCCACACAAAAAATGGTGCCTCCAAAATGCCCCCTCGAGTGTTTCAATTGCGATGTGCTCATGAAAGACATCAAACTTGGTTCTAGTCATGCCAACATTTCCTCCGTCATCCTCGGATGGTTCTCCGAAATTAGTCCAATGTGGACGTGCTCTTACCTCCCCTCATGCTTCCCCTTCCTCTCCTCACAATCAATGCCTTCTTTCTGTTCTTCCTAGCTCGAGTCACACATCTATCTTTGTGCACTCAGAGAATATCTTCGGCAAGGTTGGCTACTATCATACTTGCTATGCAACCCATCCTAGAAACATTGTAGGTTTTCACATCGTCCCTCATCTTGTAGTAGTTAACCACGTGAGCCGTCAAGGAGGGTGCCGGAGAGAACGTGCTTACGAAAAATCTGTAGTATTTTCCTGTGCCATAGCCAGAATGGGAATGCCTTTGTAGTGGTCACTTCAAAGGACATCAATCCACCACTACCCTTGTGGCAATTTACATTTGCTCAGTCGCCTTCTGCAACCTCTTCCGATTCTTCGCTCATCCACGAGGCCATGGTTGCCAAGCTTCAACAAGCTTCAGGCAAATGTTGTGTGTCTGCTGGCATTGAGGCCAATCACCTTGGGGCTGCTGAGCTCCGGCGGTGGCTACTACGGAGGGGGTGGGGAGCAGGACGACGAAACAGAGAAACCCACGATGAAACTGGTAGTTACTTGGGTTGGGAGAGCCTTGCTTTGACATCTCGGCACAACATTCCCTGTATGAGGTCAATGGCACTAGGAGAGACGTTTCTCCAAGCTTTTTGCATGAAATATACCCTGTATGGTCTCGTCCTAGGTTTCATGGTTGTCTTGTAGAACAGCTTGTCCAATGCACCGAACATCACGTTCTTCATCTCTTCTCGAGCTCCATCCAAACAATGTTTGCCATTTGCCTTTATTGAACCTTGTAAGAGATACCCACATGTCCACATATCATTCCTCTGCTCTAATCTACGGAGAAATTTACTCGTGCTTGTTCTTGAACATGTCTATGAAGTATCTAGCTTTGTTTCTAGGTTGCCATTTCCTAGTAGTGATTTCTTAGCTCGAAATAGGACACCCAGCATCCAAGTATGTTTATATAACACTCTGAAAATCATTTTTTTGGGATAAAAGTTGAAATCAATGGAGATAGTTTTTACGCTTCTTCAAGGTTGAGATTAATTCAAATCAATCTCGATCAAGGGCTAATCGCTGGGAGAACACCAAAACATGGCTTTAGGCTCTCGGCCCAACCATTTTCCTCCATAACAAGCCTTGCCAAACACACAACACAACCGCCATGTGACAGGACGACCACTGAGGATACACAAGAGACACGTCATCTCTGCACTCTCTTTCCTCATATTCTGTCGCGACCCCAACCAGTGACTCTCTTCTTGTGCCAGCTTTGTCGACTTCCGGACTCTCTTCTTGTGCCAAATTTGCCAACTTCTGGACCACAACCAGTGACTCTTCTTGTGCCGCAACACCAGTTGCCTCTCCTTTCCAGCTCTTTCAGCTTCTCAAGGTATTCTTGCCCCACAACGTCTTAATATTGCAATCGTCCTCAAACGGCCTATCCTTTACATACTGTCAGATGTATTTTACTTTCATATTTAGAGTTATGAGCGGATCATTTCGGCACGAGAGTGCATGATACTTAGATCAGTCGCTTGTTTGGAATAGTTTGTGTGCTAGGACACCTCAACTACTGTAACGGTTGAAAATCGCCATTAGAACCCGAGAGATCGACCAGAAACAAACAAGGCGAAGAGGTTGCTTTTCTTGGGGGAGGGGGGTTTCGGATGCGACGAGCAGGCATGCATGGACGGTTTCGAAAGTAGCCTGAGACACTCTGGCAAGAGCATGTGGCGACGCTGGCTATAGGAAAGGGAGACCCTGCAGAGCTCTTCCAGAGATTTTGACTCCGGAATTTAAAAAAAGAACGAGGAGGACGGGAAAGGAAACTATGAACGTTTGACCTCAGTATAAGGAGGACTTTTTTCCTTCCAACAGGTTCTTCACATATGCTAAATTCACCATTGGCATCTATCTTTCGCCAAGGTAGTTCACTCAAGGAATTTATGTGTGTAGGAAGGAGGAAGCAATGATAGGGAAAGAGAGCGAGGGATGAATGGCCCAAAATGGAGAAGCTAGGAGGGAGAACTAGCTGGCTATTCAAAACAGCCAGCCCAGGCTTCCCAAAACCCCAAAACCCCAATCTACCACAGAGGGAGAACTAGTTCTGATAGACTTTTGGTAGACTACAAAAGAAGAATAAGCATAGTGTTTGCTGACTGAATTCAGGAAACTTAGAAGTAATTTTCCAAAACTCCTTGATAAACATATTTAGAGGCTCGCCACCCTTGTTCAGGGGTTGGAGCTTTTGAAAGTTATCAAACTCATTAGGCTCCCATAAAAATTATGCCGTGAAGGCTTGATAGAATGCTGTCCAAGTTGTGGGCACAGAGGGCTTCGCCTTCAAATCTTGTCACCACAAGAAGGCCTTCTCTCAGGGATACATCTCCATAAGGGTAGCATGAATACGATTCGGGGCCCAAAGAACCTTAGAATTTGAAGTTTGTCATTGGTTTGGTCCCACTAGAGGGGGCAAGGGACAAATGAGCTCTAAGCTGGTCATTGGTGTTGACCAACTAGGGCTTAGGGGCAAATTAAAGCACCTAAAACGTGGTTTGCCAAGTGGCAAGCCCATGCAAGGGAATTTGGAAAGGAAGGCCTTAGAAGGCCAGCGCAATAGGATCGCGTACGGGACGATGGGATATCTCGGGCTCTTTTGCGCGGACAAATGGAGTAGCTTTTGTCGTTCGACCCCATAGAAGGGGGATAAGAGAAGCTAGAGCGCTTCTGCTCAAGTACAAAGACACAAAGTGGCCCCAATCATTTGACCCCATAGAAGGGGGATAAGAGGAGGTAGAGCGCTTCTGCTCAAGTACAAAGACACAAAGTGGCCCCAAAGCCTTGGCGCCCCTTTCGGTATTTCTTTATTAATTGAAGATTCCCACAAGTAGATTACACAATGAGTACCAACTCACTTGCATTCAGTGTTCATCCCTCTCTCACTAGGCATCAGTATCACAAGCACTAGCCTTGCGGGGCATTGCTCTCACACCCATGTGACCATAGGCATCAATACTCAGTGCAAACACCTCATTTGAACTGGGAGCTATTACTTGCAACCCAAACAAGGCAACCCGCTCCCCAAACAATCACAAGTGCCCACTGACTCACTAGAGTACCCAAACAATGGGTGAAAGCATAATTGAAATGCCCTTGGTGCTCAGAAGCACGAACAACCACTGCAAGAATTCATTGTGATCATTCTACCAAGCAAGTCTCTTAAAAAACCAACCCAGTGCTCATGAACAAACACAAGAGAGCATGTGTGAACCCTTTACCAGCTTGGAGTTCATCCCAAGCTCTTCCACGGGCCAATGTACAACTCCTTGCTAGTTTTCTGTTCACATGGCCACATAATTAGCTACACCAAGCACCCTTGACCCAAATGCCTGTACACGCAGCCCAAAGTCTCTACAAATAGCTCACATGAGTTGAGTAATAGGCCAACACCAGCCCCTTCACAAGCCCGTACAAACTATACGGCAGATTTGTGTAGAAGAATTCAGCTTTTGTCAAGAAAACCACGAGAATGCATTCAGCAACAGCCAAGAGCATGGTGCACAAGCCTGGAGAATCCGTACTGCAAACCATGCATTCTACCTACTATAGCAGCGAACAACTGAATCGTACGACAAGCCGTACCCACTGTCGTACGATTCTGTACCTCCAGCAGTTGTTAATAGATATGTATTTTTGGCACGCGATTCTAAAATTAGCACAGGACACCTATTTGGCATGCAGGAGGCCAAAAAGCAAGCATAAAAGTCGAAATTTTCTTTTAGGGCTGTTTTTTGGACCACAGAAGAACAGGGAGAGTCAAGTCCCATGTTGGGAAAGTGCTCCAGGGCTATTCTATCACATCGCCTTGCTGATTTTTGACTACTAGGGTAGTCTGGGGGCTATTGGTGGGCTGTTTTTTGGACCACAGAAGAACAGGGAGAGTCAAGTCACATGCTGGGAAAGTGCTCCAGGGCTATTTTATCACATCGCCTTGCTGATTTTTGACTACTAGGGTAGTCTGGGGCTGTTGGTGGGCTGCCAAAAGCTTAAAAATGAATTTTTGTACCAAGAGCCTCCAGATCAGCTCGTTTTTGGTGCTTTCCAGGCTGCAGGAAACAAGACGATTTGATTTTGGGCTGATTTCTGTCAGTTGCTGCCGATTTTGGGCCATTTCCAGGTGGGGTGACCGGTTATGTGTTGCTTTCAGGCTGTTCCAGGATTGAATCATCAGCTCTTTGCTGGATTTAGGGTTTTCCAATTCAAACAACGTGATTTTTGTGGATTCTGGGTAGATGAAGGCTAGTTTTTGCCGGCTTTTGCTGTTTTCGGACTGGTTGTTGGCTGGTTATTGTGTTTGGTATTGGTTCTAGGCAAAAGAAGGCTGATTTATGCTGTTGGTCGTGGCTAGGGTGACTACAGATAGGGGCGACCTGTTTTGGAAGGGTTTTCCTGGTTGGATGTGTCAGAGTTTTGGCTGTCTTTGGCTTTTCAGCAACTGTTTAGCAGTGCTTGGCTGGTTGGGCACTTGGCTATGCAGGTGCAGGGACATAGAGATAGTTTATGGCTTTGGAATCTGTTGCACACTTGGTCGGAAGGAAGGATGCGTGATTGCCTAGTGATTGGATGCATATTCGCCATATAAAGTTGAGCAGGCATTGTAGGGTGTGCAGGATATTGGAAGTCTGTGGGCAGTGGTTTACCCGCGGTGCAGCTTTCAGGAGACCTTGTAATCAGCCTCTTGGCATTATATGAATATTAAAGAAATACCGCAAGGGGCACCAATGTTTGGGCCGAATCAGTGTCTTTGTTTTTGAGTAGGAGCGCTCTAGCTCCTTGTGAATTAATCCGTGGTGATTAATAATTTAATTATTTACTGTGCATGCTGTGGTTAAAGTGGATTCTACCACCCTTTGATTAGTGAAGGCTGGTTTCAAGCAGCCTCTTCCTGTTAGAAATGACCCAATAGAGGGTAAGCACAGCAGAAGACTGATAGAATAGCCCTGGAGCTCACACAGTGTGTGTGTGGGGTGTGGAATCTCAAACCTCTTAAACTTATGTGCATAGGATAGCTCATCAATAGACAATGAACCAGCCAGATATAGAAGACACCAAAATAATATATTTCTGTCCAAAGCTATGGACACAATACAAAAGAGAGAGATCCAGAGTCCCACCAATGGTGTGGTCCTCTGGTCTTACCACAAGGTACTTCTACTATCTCGCGGATATCTCTAGACTTGTGCCCGTGTGCTCCACCTCGAGCGTCTGTAGACTTTCTGTCCTGAGTGGTTCTCTCTACCTTACTGCTTGTAGATCAGCCTAGGTAGGCAGCACCTTGAGCTAGGTCTGCAGCTTCCTCAGCCTTCTTGGTCCTCCAGGATAGGCTCCAATTGCTGGTCTTTTGCTGCTCCTGTTGCGCCTGCTTGCTGCTCCAGAGAATGAGGAATGAGGGCCTGGAGGCCCTCCTTTTATAGCCGCCAAGGGCTGCTGACAAAAGACCGACGAGCAAGCACATCCTGGCCAACCAGTCTGTTGCTGGTCCAGCCCTTTAAGGGCTCCAAAACCGGGGTTGACTGCCCCATTTCTTCATGCAGGTTCCAGCCTTGGTTTGGCCCTTCAACCAGGCCTGGTTGGCTGGCTGTATCCA
Organism: Dipteris shenzhenensis; assembly: GCF_047967505.1. Lineage (NCBI taxonomy): Eukaryota > Viridiplantae > Streptophyta > Polypodiopsida > Gleicheniales > Dipteridaceae > Dipteris > Dipteris shenzhenensis. The sequence goes on from NC_141597.1 coordinate 37,133, forward strand.
GCCCAACCAGCCTGTCTAGTCAGGCCTTCTCCTCTGCTGTCCAGCTGTCATCTTTGCTGCGCCTTGCAAGCTGTGTTGCAGGTCATATACCTGCCCACAAGCAATGCCACGTGGCTTGCCTTTCAGTCGCCTTTCTCCTGGGTATTCTCCGCCATTTGGTGCAGCTCCAAACAAGCCTTTGACAGGCTAGATCCAAGGTAGACCTCATCCAGCTGCCACGATCTTCCAATTGTCCCCCTCATAATGAGTGAACAACTTGGGGTCTTTCAGGCACCATGCTCTGAGGGTCTGTTTCAACGTGTCCTTCCTTTGGCAAGGTCCGCAACAAATGAATATCTCCAGATAACCTAGACCATGACCTCTCACTGAGGTCTCAAGCAGGTACTCTTCTGGCTTCAGTACACCTTGTCCATCACCTTCCAGCAATCTGTGTCTGAGATTTGAAGAAGCACCCACACTTCCCCTTCTCCCTTTGAAGAAGGACAATTCCTTCCAATCTCGCATTACCTGAGACAAATGAAGAGCAGATTCTCTCCACAGCATGCTATAAAGGCTCAAATGAAGAACATCAGGTACATACCAGATTGTCGCACTGCGTGTGTGCTTGCTCTGAAAGCAAACTATGCACCTCATCGAGGCACATACCAATAGCCTGTGTAATCCTGTAGTGTCCCCTTCTGAAAAATAGCCTCCATCTAAACATGAAACGCCATGGCACTCCATGGAACCCACCCTCGTGTCAGTATCAATAGCCACACACCTGGAAGATACCAAGCAGTCCATGCTGTCGTTCACCTTCACAAAGGCGTTTGACTCCTCGTCGATTGACATCGCAATGTCAGACATCATCATTGTGATTTCTAGGTCAGCATATGTGACCTCAGTAACACACGGAGATGTCACCAAGAACAACTCTTTGATTACCACATTTGCTTTAGCTTTTGTATCACCCTCTGAATCTGAGTCGGACTCCTTATTTTTCTGATTTGCCTTCTTCTTTCTGCAGTCCTTCGCAAAATGACCTGACGTGTCACAATAGAAGAAATTCTTCTTCTGATTCCTCTTGGAAGTGTCCTCGTCATCAGAGTCATCCTTCTTGGACTTGCCCTTTCTTTGCCAACGTAATCCTTTTCCAGCTACGCCTTGTCATCTTTGTCGTTGTTGTAGAGCTTCTCAATTCCTCAAAAGTCAGAGGCTTGGTCCTCTATCTTGCTGTCACAGTCGTAACAAAGCTTTTGAGGCTCCGAGGTAGGCTCCTCAGTACCATCAAGGCCAAATGGCACGAGTCCACCTTCTGACCAACTGATTCCTTACCACCTTGACCTTCATCAAGTGGTCATGTACTGAATCTCCCTCATCCATATCAAGGTTGTAGAGCTGATGCTGAAGAAGTAAGATCCGGGATGTGTTGTCTGTCTCGTACAGATCCTTTAGTATGACCCACGCCTCTATTGACGTCTCGACCATCTGGATGTGAGGAAGCACTGAGTCCATCGTAGTCCCTATGATCAATACTAGGGCATGGGCATCTCTGTCTTCCCAAGATCTATAGGCATGAGTATCTTCCCCTCCTTGTTCACCATATCCTCCCGCTTCACCTCCACTCCCATAGTGGCGTGTATCGTTCTGGTGAGTACAAAGTATAGTTGTATTGTTGTCAATGAATTGGGCTGCTTCAGTTTCATCAATGATCATGTCACCTAAGTAGTTGTGAATCTCTTCTATGCTTGGCTTTTGCATTCTAATAATGTTGAGGAATTGGATATATACAGGATCTTTGCTTAAGGCTTCATAAGATGGTGGTGGTGTGTAAGAGGGGCCAAAAGTTGGAGTAGCCCTCACCATATCCATAAAATAAGGATTATGGGCTTGATTCAAGGCAATGTCACCACCATAAAGAAAACTTCCCACTGCATCGTCTACCTCTGCTTTCCTACCAGGGTGCCATGTGGGAGCTAAGGAAGCTTGTCTCTTGCCATTTCCAAGACTAGCAGATATAGAAGGCATAGCAGAAACTGGAATACTAGTAGGCATTGCATTTCCAACTGCATGTGGTGCAAAGACATGACCCATTGCTCAAGCACCATGCTTGCTACATGATGAAGGTACATTTTGTTGGAAAGGTCACCTCCCCATCTGTAAGCCCCCAAATGAGGAGAGCGTGGGGGAGGGAGACCTAGGGCAGGATGTGCCCAAAGAGAGATTACCTGGATGTGTGGATCTGGGACAGATCTAGAGCATTCATGGTTGGTGGGGTATCCCAAGGATGAAAGGCTGCATCAGGAGCAGCTCATGTGCAGGAAGATGGCGGGGACACAGTGTCTTGGATTAGGCCTGGCATGAGGCACTCAGTGGACTGCAGCAGGACCCTATGAAAGGCGCGCTGACATCAGCATGTGTACGGAGAAGGGTACAAAGCTGTACGGATCTGTACAGGCTGCTGCAGGGCAGTGTACGGAAGAGGTACGGCCAGGACAAGGCGCCGGCAAAGGGCTGCAGCAAGGCGCAGTATAGTGGGGGTCTATGGGCAGGTCTATGGCTTGCAAGCAGGGCTGGCAGGTGGCAGGACAGCAGCAAAGGAGCTGGACCCTGCATGGAACAAAGGGCCAGCAAAGGGCCCTTATGTAGGGCTGGTTGGGCTGAGCCAACCAGGTCGGTTGGGCCAGCCAACCTAGTCTGTCCAGTCGGCCCAGTCAGGTCAGACTGGTCGGTATTTTTGCCAGGCCTCAGGGCCTATAAAGGTAGAGGCTTCAGGCCTCATTTCTCATCCAGCAGAGCAGCTTTGGAGGAGCAGACAGGAGCAGCAGATAGGGCTTCCTTGGGCAGGAGGTGAAGGAGACCTAAAGAGTGCTGCAGACTTAGCTCCAGGGAGAGGCTGAACCTAGACTGTCTTCTAGGGCAGAAGGTTGCTGAGATCATCATCTTCTGGAGCAGCCATTTACAAGCAGGTTGGAGCAGTGGAACAGGGATCTGTGTGCTGCAGACAAAGCTTGGCAGGGGCTGCCCACCTAGGCTGATTCACAGGCAGTAAGGTGGAGAAGAACACACTAGACGGAAAGTCTACAGACGCTCGAGGTGGAGCATGTGGGCTCGAGTCTAGAGATAGCCAGCTGATAGGAGAAGGACCTTGTGGTAAGATGAGAGGACCACATCATTGGTGGGACTCTGGATCTGTCTCTTTTGTATTGTGTCCATAGTTGTGGACGGAAATATATTATTTTGGTGGTTTCTCTATCTGGCTGGTTCATTGTCTATTGATGAGTCTGCACATCTATTGAATGCACATAAGTAAAGAAGTTTGTGATTCCACACTATCACGATCTGTGACGTATTCCTTTCTCTAGTTCTAGACTTATGGATGGTTTGATGAATGGACACTTGTGGAAGGGTATGCCCTTTCGACGAGACACTTCCTATGAGGCACAACCCTGGCCCTTTCGACGGGACACTTCCTATGAGGCACAACCCTTCACAAGAGAGACTCTATTGAAGAGACATTCCTATTGTAATGTACCCTCTCATCAAGGGTCACACCCTTCACAAGGGTACACACCTCTTCATGCACATACCCTTTGGAGTACATACCTTTTCATGTGTGACTTTCACTCTCTATATAAGAGAGGCCCAATTGTATGGATGACACAATAGATACACTATAGACATTCAAGCAATACAATTATTCCTTGTTCTCTGCTATTTCAGTCTCCTTTCTGTTCCTTAGCACATTTCTAAATATAGTAAATCTAGGATTTCTTACAGTGTTATCAGAGCAAATCTCGCTCCTGCCTGTAGGAAATGCCCCCCACCTTCTAGCGCCGATCTGATACATCTTTTCCGCTAGAAGGATATCCGTGCACATTGTGCATGGAAGAGATGGAGAGGATGAGCGTAAAAATTTTTCGCGCCAACCTTGCCTAAAGTCATCTATGGCCTCTCCATCTCCCACACATCACGAGTTGATGTGAATGGACACGACAAAAATCGTGTCTTTTTAGGTGCTTGGGCTGTCTTATAACCAAGGGACGCACCTTTTCGACCATCGGACACACCTTTTGATGAAGAGTCTCGACTCCTCACCCAAGGGACACACCCCATCGTGGACAAAAGGACACATCTATTCATGTAGGGACACCCCTTTTAAAAACAGGGACACACCCCTTCATGAAAAGGTGCACCTATTCCCTTGAGATGCACTTATTCCAAGGGTCATACCCCTTCGAATAGGCACACGTTTTAGGCACCAAGCACTTATAAAAAGGGTACCTAGAGGGGTTAAAATGGAAAACCCAGCCCCCAACCTTAGGGTTACCCTAGCTACCCTAGGGTTAAATAAACCCACCCTTTAATTTTTGGGCAACCACCACATGTAGGCAGCCCAAACAAAAAAAAAGGGACGTACCTTTTCAACGCCTACAGGTTTTTCGTCAAATCAGGTTGGTTTCGCAGCCAGCCCCTGCTTGCGCCATCTCGCTGCCAGCCCCTGCTCGCTGCCAGCCCTGCTTGCGCCATTTCGCTGCCAGCCCTGCTTGCACCATCTCGCTGCCAGCCCCTGCTTGCGCCATCTCGCTGCCAGCCCCTGCTCGCTGCCAGCCCCTGTTTGCGCCATTTCGCTGCCAGCCCTGCCTCGCCATTTCGCTGCCAGCCCCTCGCCATTTCGCTGCCAGCCCCTCGCTATTTCGCTGCCAGCCACCTTGCCATTTGCAGCCCCGCTGGTTTTTTCGGCCCTGTTCCTTGCCAGCCTGTAGCGTGAGCACAGCGCCAGCCAGCCATTTTGTCGCAAATCAGCCAGCAACCAGTTTGCGCCATTGATAGCCTGCTCTCCTTGGTTCGCTACCTTTTTCCTGCCAGATCAGCAGCAGTTTCAGCCTCCTATTGCGATAAAGACAGCCTATTAAATGCCAGGCCCAGATCTGCTCCTCGCCACCCATTGCAACATGGACCTCCGGACAGAAATCTGCAGGCCTCTTCTACGCAACAATTTGGCAGATTAAATCATTGCCAGGTGGAGTCTTTCCATTCTACTTCTAAGGATTCTCTTGTCATTATCAAATTACAGCAAATGAAAGACGTTTCCTTCAAGCATGGAAACCCTTGGTAATTCACCCGGCCTTTCAAGGACACCTCAGGCATCATCTACCACACAATATCGTGTTCAGATTGCACAACCAGCCCATTTCGGAGCTATTGCATCGTGGGTCTTCTGTGTCACGTGCCCTCCTAGTGATTTGGACCACATCCTATATCTTCTGCGTGAGGCACCTCAGTTACATTACTTCCTCAGCACAGTCCAGGTTGTGTTCCACGAGACACGAAGATACCCAGAACCCGATATTCCTCAAGAGTTTGCTGTCCATCTTTGGAGAGAAATTTACCCCTCACCTTCGGCATCTCCAGGGTACTCTCCACCTCCTTCAGCTCCCAGATATCCTCCTATACAGGTTGTATCTTTCCCAAGACAGTATTTACACTCCGAAGGCACTCCTTCTCCTGGATATCCTCCATTTCCGACAGCAGCTCCTTATCCCTTCTCAGATCCGTGGACTCCGCAACCTACTCCTGTCCTCTCACGAGCAGTAACACCACTTTCGGCATCACCAGTGTTACCTCAGACAGGACCTTTTTTATCAAACTTCCACGGGTGGTTCCATCCTGCCTCGCATGCCCCCTCTAACATGAGCAACCTCAGGGAGCAGCCTGAATCTTCTTCCAGGAATGGTATAAACTAGAGGGCAAGTTCACGCTTTTCTCACAGGGATCTCCGATATGTTGCAACGCTCGCGTGAAGCCTCTCCAGAGATCAAAGACTCAAGTCCAAAAAAGACCCCTGAAGTCAACGTACAAGGTGAAACACTACTGCAACTTCAAATTTCCCAGCTTCAGGACAGCATCTCCGACTTGGTCTAGAAAGTTCAACAACTTCAAGATTCTCGCAGTACCACACATATAGAGGATGACGTGATGCAATCAGACGACTATGCGAACTCATTCTTTGGTCATTTTACAAGTCTCCATTGAGGGTGGTGTTTATGTAATATCTTAATGTGTATGGCCAAATTTGTCAGTCTATTGACAAGAGCAATCGGCACAGGACTTCAAGACGGATTAGCTTCTTTAGTCATCAACTCAAACTTCCGGAAGCCTACACTGGTCAACGCAATCGCCGAACAGTTGACCAATGGCTCGCAAAAATGCGCATGTATTTTGATACTATTGACCTCACTGAAGGCAAAAAGATCGCCTTGGCAGCCTCCCTCCTCAAGGATACGGCTTTTCTATAGTGGCAAAGACGCTTAAAGGACGGCAAAAGTGTGTTAACATGGGAACGTTTTGAACACGTGCTCCGTAAGCAGTTCATACCTGCCAATGCGGACTTCCAAGCACGTTCAAAACTCCGACAGTTGGAGCAAACGGGCTCCTTGTCTTCCTACATCTCTCAGTTCACCACATTGGTGTTGGAGATTGATGGTTTAACTGAGGATGATCGCCTTCATGCTTTCATCTCAGGCCTAAATCCCTCGTTACACATTGATGTCCTTAAAGCAAACATCACCACCACAGCTGGCGCTATTGCTTACGCAGAGCGCATTACAGATTTCCAAAACACAGGGAAGCAGAGTGCTAATCGCACACAGAACTCTACTATGGCCAAAGGTGCTCGTCCTCAAGATAACACCAGGTTTCGGAAAAAACTCCGGTAATCAAGGTCAGCGACAGTCTCAAGATCCCCAGAAGACTCAGAAATCATATGCTGGATTCCAACAGAAGCACTCCTCCAAGGATCGCGCCTCTTCACAAAGTCATTACCGACATCCCCAACATAAAGGTGCGGCCACTGACAAGAAGAACAACTCCAGCACAAAAGGACTTTGTTCCATCTGTACAGGCGACCATAGATGGTTCGATTGTCCCAAGCGACCAAAGCAAAATTCCAATATGGAACCTCGCACTTCCCAAATAGAAGATGCTACCCTAGCACAAGACAAGAAAGGCAAAGCTGTTCGAATGGCAAATACCATCCACCTGAGCCTTGCCAGCAACCCCGAACCTTCCCTGGCCACTCAAGTACTTTGTGTTCAAGGATCGATTCGTGAAACAACGGTCACTATCCTCATCGACAGTGGCTGCTGTCATAACTTCCTAGCTAGTTCTATGGTCGACAAACTTAAGTTGACCACTAGTCCTAGTCTCATGGACTATCAGATTGAACTCGCAAATGGAACTACCTTCTTGTGCGACACCAGAATCAAAAACTTATCTTTTCGCATCCAACATTATACGGACAAGTTGAACTTCGACATCATGCCTCTTTCTCGGTACGATGTCATACTTGGATAATAGTGGCTCTACGACTATGATCCATCAATCAGTTTTCGCAGCCATACTATCCAGTTTGTCCACCAGGGAAAACTTATTGAGCTAACTGGTTCTAGGGACTCTCCTTCAACCCCATTTGCCTCTGCCTTACAAGTAAAGAAGTGGGTTCGTAAACGTCAAGTAAAGACTTCACTTCTGTTGGTTACGGCAGTCGAGGAGACACCAACAAAGGATCCTCCTGAATACCTCAACCAACCTTACCTGGATATTTTTCCACAGGAATTGCCAAAGCAGTTACCACCTCGACAACCAGTGGATCACCCAATTGAACTTATTCCCGGCAGTAATCCACCGTCGAAACCTCCTTATCGGGTTTCTTACACTCAAAATGAAGAAATCCAAAGACATGTCATCGAACTACTCGACAAAGGTCACATTTGGCCTAGTCACAGCCCCTTCGGATCTCCTGTACTACTTGTGGAAAAAAAGAATAAGTCAATGCGCCTCTGCATCGACTACCGAGCCCTCAAGAAGCTCACTATTAAAAACAAGTATCCATTGCCTTGCATCGATGACCTCTTCGATCAACTTCTACATGCAACACAATTCTCAAAGATTGATCTTCGTTCAGGTTATCATCAAATTCGCATAAGAGAAGGTGATGAGTACAAGACAGCTTTTCGAACAAAGTATGGACACTATATGTTTGGTCATGCCGTTTGGGTTAAACAATACCCCGGCCACATTCATGACACTAATGAACGACATCTTCAGGCCTTTCCTCGATAAGTTCGTCATCGTTTACCTCGATGACATCCTCGTTTTCAGCAGATCCCTACATGAGCACAAACAACATCTTCACCAAGTTTTTGAAGTTCTCTGCGCAAATTCTCTCTACATCAACATTGAGAAGAGTGAGTTCTTCAAAACCCAACTCGAATATTTGGGACATGTTATTTCAGCTCAAGGCATCTCTGTGGATCCCAAGAAGATCGAGGTAATCCGAAACTGGCCTACTCCTAAGAATGTTCATGATGTCCGCTCTTTTCTGGGATTGGCAAACTTCTACCATACCAAGGTCTATCAGTTTTCCGAAATCGCAGCTCCTATGTCCGAATTATTGAAAAGCACAGCAGTTTTTCAGTGGCTTCCCGAAACAGAGTATAGTTTCCAACAACTCAAGCAAGCACTCACTACCACACCAGTTATGGCTATTGCTGACCCAAACCTTCCATTTGAGGTCATGACTGACACTTCCGACATCGCTACAGGAGTAGTCTTGATGCAAGAAGGCAGAGTTATTGCTTTTGACAGCCATAAACATTCTGATATCCAAACCCGATACCCGGTTTATGATAAGGAGTTTCTTGCCGTTGTACATGCTTATCGCTCTTGGAAACATTATCTCATGGGAGCCGACTCTGTGGTCAAGACAGACCATCACTCTCTAAAGTATATCTTTACTCAGCCAGTCATGAACGCTCGAGATCTGGACGACTCCGACGCTACTTGGCAATCTGATGAAGACTTACATCAGTACCTTGACATTTTACAGCAGTATTTTCAGAATTTACAGTGATATTTTCTACATCAGTTCATTATCTCCACCAGGGTCTTATTTTGAGTGGGAGGGGATGTCACGATTTGTGACGTATTCCTTTCTCTAGTTCTAGACTTATGGATGGTTTGATGAATGGACACTTGTGGAAGGGTATGCCCTTTCGACGAGACACTTCCTATGAGGCACAACCCTTGCCCTTTCGACGGGACACTTCCTATGAGGCACAACCCTTCACAAGAGACACTCTATTGAAGAGACATTCCTATTGTAATGTACCCTCTCATCAAGGGTCACACCCTTCACAAGGGGGACACACCTCTTCATGCACATACCCTTTGGAGTACACACCTTTTCATGTGTGACTCTTCACTCTCTATATAAGAGAGGCCCAATTGTATGGATGACACAACAGATACACTATAGACATTCAAGCAATGCAATTATTCCTTGTTCTCTGCTATTTCAGTCTCCTTTCTGTTCCTTAGCACATTTCTAAATATAGTAAATCTAGGATTTCTTACACACATCCACACCGCACACTGTGTGAGCTCCTGGGCATTACTATAAGTCTTCCGCTGCGTGTACCCTCTGTTGGGTATTTCCTAACATGGTATCAGAGCCCAAGTAGGAGGCTCACAGGTGTGGGAGCCTGAAGGCAGGGACCTTGCTGAAGGACAAACCTGATTTTGAAGCTCTTGGGAATCGACTTCCACGACTAGAGGATTGTGCCCTTGCGAGAAGGAGGGTGACTCAGGTTCAGTCAGGTGCGTTTAAAGTTCGCAGTTCAGGTTATCTGGAGATGTACTTTTGTTGCAGACCTTGCCAGAGGAAGGACGGGTTGAAACAGACCCTCAGAGCATGGTGCCTAGAAGACTCCAGGTTGTTCACTCATTATGAGGGGGACGACTGGAAGATCGTGACGGCTGGATTGCTTGAGTTCAGAGGCCGGAACGTGACTGAAGGAGGTAGGAGGTGCTACCAAAGATGGACCTGTGTACCAAGATGGTGTGCGGAAGCGGAACCGGACCTGGTGGAGCAGGAGCCACTGGATGAAAAGCCAGGAAAAGATTTTGACATCGAAAAGTTCCAGAGGACTACGACCAGGGAGTTACTGGAGCATCTTCATTGACGTGTTGGCATTGGGCCGAGATGTGTCGGTGAGAGGGGGTGTTGGAAAGGTCACCTCCCCATCTGTAAGCCCCTAAATGAGGAGAGCGTGGGGGAGGGAGACCTAGGGCAGGATGTGCCCAAAGAGAGATTACCTGGATGTGTGGATCTGGGACAGATCTAGAGCATTCATGGTTGGTGGGGTATCCCAAGGATGAAAGGCTGCATCAGGAGCAGCTCACGTGCAGGAAGATGGCGGGGACACAGTGTCTTGGATCAGGCTTGGCATGAGGCACTCAGTGGACTGCAGCAGGACCCTATGAAAGGCGCGCTGACATCAGCATGTGTACGGAGAAGGGTACAAAGCTGTACGGATCTGTACAGGCTGCTGCAGGGCAGTGTACGGAAGAGGTACGGCCAGGACAAGGCGCCGGCAAAGGGCTGCAGCAAGGCGCAGTATAGTGGGGGTCTATGGGCAGGTCTATGGCTTGCAAGCAGGGCTGGCAGGTGGCAGGACAGCAGCAAAGGAGCTGGACCCTGCATGGAACAAAGGGCCAGCAAAGGGCCCTTATATAGGGCTGGTTGGGCTGAGCCAACCAGGTCGGTTGGGCCAGCCAACCTAGTCTGTCCAGTCGGCCCAGTCAGGGCAGACTGGTCGGTATTTTTGCCAGGCCTCAGGGCCTATAAAAGGAGAGGCTTCAGGCCTCATTTCTCATCCAGCAGAGCAGCTTTGGAGGAGCAGACAGGAGCAGCAGATAGGGCTTCCTTGGGCCTTTTCGCAGGAGGTGAAGGAGACCTAAAGAGTGCTGCAGACTTAGCTCCAGGGAGAGGCTGAACCTAGACTGTCTTCTAGGGCACAAGGTTGCTGAGATCATCATCTTCTGGAGCAGCCATTTACAAGCAGGTTGGAGCAGTGGAACAGGGATCTGTGTGCTGCAGACAAAGCTTGGCAGGGGCTGATTCACAGGCAGTAAGGTGGAGAAGAACACACTAGAGGGAAAGTCTATAGACGCTCGAGGTGGAGCATGTGGGCTCGAGTCTAGAGATAGCCAGCTGATAGGAGAAGGACCTTGTGGTAAGATGAGAGGACCACATCATTGGTGGGACTCTGGATCTGTCTCTTTTGTATTGTGTCCATAGTTGTGGACGGAAATATATTATTTTGGTGGTTTCTCTATCTGGCTGGTTCATTGTCTATTGACGAGTCTGCACATCTATTTAATGCACATAAGTAAAGAAGTTTGTGATTCCACACCCACACCGCACACTGTGTGAGCTCCTGGGCATTACTATAAGTCTTCCGCTGCGTGTACCCTCTGTTGGGTATTTCCTAACACATTTGCCGATGCCCTCAAACATAAAAGAACAGTTTCTGGCACTACATGACAGATACTAAAGCCTTTGTTCTGAACTCCCAACAAGTGAGCTTGCACTCTCACTTGCACTCTCACTAGCTAGAGCATAGGTAGAGTGCTTACCTCATGTGCATGCAGCTGTACGTCGACCAGTGCGGGAGCTGAAAGTGGCCAAATCCTTTGAAATCAGGGTCGCAATCACATGTCAAAGCATAGATAGAGTGCTTCCCTCATGTGCATGCAGCTGCTGGTCGACCAACGCAGCGAGCTAAAAGTGGCAAATCCTTTAAAATCAGGGCCACAATCACATGGTAAAGTGCAAAATGCACTTTGTCCCAAACAAATTTAAGTGATGTTGATCTATAGGTTGGGGACTTCATATGGGACGTTCCAAGACGTTCCCTGGGTGTTCTCCAAAACTGACGTTCCCTCCATGTTCTAGTGACCAGTTCTGAATGGAACATTGTTCTAGTGTTCCATAGCTAGGGAACGGTGTTCTGGTAACTCTGGTATGCCAGGGCTCTATGGTACGAGGAGCCCTAGAGACTTACTGCTTGGCTTCCGGGGCCATTATCAACTGGACCAAGTCAGTTGGTTTCCTCATGGTGATTGAGGAGGTCTAGGAGATCCAAAATTGAGAGGCAAGACTTGGTTTCGAGTGGATTTCGAGGGGGCATACAATGAGATATCTAGATTTCTAGGGTGCCAGTGGCATTTCAGCCAGAGAAGTAGATTGCCCGAGTATTGGAGAGTATTGTGAGCATAACGTACATCTCCTACCTACAACATACTAGTGTGCACCCGCAATCTTGAGTGAGGGCCTCTGTTGTGTGTGGTGTGAGAGTAGTCAGTTTTGGCATGGTACTGCCATGTTCTGGCCCAATTTAGCATTGTTCGAGTGTGACACTAGTGCCACACGGGGCATGGATAGTGCAGGGGAGCAGGGGCCAAAAGCCCCCTGGCTGACCACCAGCTAGGCGATCGGCCCATTGGTGAGGTGGCCAACCCATATGGTTGGCCCCTACAAAAGGGGGGCTGACCCTCTAGGCCAACCCCCTTCTTGGGTACCCCCGTCCCTATATATAGGGGGTATCCCCTCCTCATTCCTCATCTACTATTCCAGTCCTAGTGGCTCCTACTAGGCGACCTGCTCCTCCCTTTGGTGCTTCTGATCTAGCCCTGCTGCCACCCTTGGTCACTCTTGGTGGTGCTGTTGTTCCAACATTGTTGCTGCCCCATTGGTCGCTCCTGGTGTTGCTCTTGTTCCAGCCCTGTTGCTGCCCCTTGGTCGCTCGTGTTCCAGCCCTGCTGCTGCCCTTTTGGTCACTCCTAGTTTTGCTCAAGTTCCAACCATGTTATTGCCCCCTTGATCACTCTTGGTGTTGCTCCTATTCTAGCCCTATTGCTGTCCCCTTGGTCGCTCCTATTGGTGCTCCTAATTCAGCCCCTTCTACTGCCCCTTGGCTGCTCCTACCTGGCGCTCCTGCTGATATTCGGCACTTGTGCTCCTACTGCAGCCGCCCCTCCGTTGATCATGATTGGCGCCCTTGATTGCATCCCTTCGCTTTCATCTTTTCCTTCCCCATTGCAGCCCTATTTACACCAGCTCTTTCCCCCACGGTTGGGGTGGCTGTACTAGGTTTGCTACTCCAAATTTAGGGCTAATATACAACATATATTTCAGGCACCCAGCAACATTTTCTATCTCTTTTTTCTTTCCACTATGCATTCAGTTTCTTGTTGAGTTTCCACCGCATGCTTTGACAAGTGTGCGGTGTAAGCTTCTGTATTGGAGCTCGAACAAACTCTCTCTAGCAAGTAGGGCCCTGGTGGTCAACTAGGTCCTCTTGGTAACGGTGTGATATATAGCATCGTGCTAGTGCTTTCTATAGGGTAGGATCGGATGGTACAAGCAACACTAGAGCTAGGGTTGCTTTGCAGATGGTGATTCTTCCCTAGTCACAGGGAGTACCTAGCATTATCGACCCAGAGATGTAGAGTAGAGTCCTTTTGGGCGAGCTAGTGGTACGAGGTCTCACCCCAAGCTTAGAACCTTGGAAGCTCTTACTCTAGCGAGGGCTTCTCAAGAACACCCCTCGCACTGGTAGGCAGTACCAAAAATCTTACAAATAGATCTTCTTAGAGGCTCCCCTCACAGGGAAGGGTCCCCCTTAATGTGGGACCTTCATAGGGTTTCGCATCTTTTGTCTAGCGGATAGAGTTTGAGAGACAACCACTCATTTGGCACCTGGATGTGGAGGATCATGCAAGGCATGGTTTGAATTTCTAGATGCTTTAAAGTAGTACTTACTTAGCCTTAAACCTAATCTTAACCTTAATCACTAAACAAAATAAATCCAAGGATACCTTGAGAGAAGTGAGCGTTGTATGCTAGGGCAATGAACACACATTTATTGGGCAAAGTGGGACAATGGCCCAGCTAGGTTCTTTGGGACATGGGAGATGCCTCCCTGCGGAGGTAGAGGCATGAGAGCAGACACTTTCTCATATGAGGGGGGCAAGCACATGAATGAAGGAGATTTAGGCAGCTATCCCTAAGTCTTGGTGGCAGGGATAGTGCAGCCCTTTGGACCCCAACACTAGTTTGAACAGTTCTCGAGGACCGTGGTGTCTCTCTAGCAGTCCCTTTGCTTCTTTTGGCATAGACTTTACAGAGCACAGTCTGGGGTTCCAACTAGAGACGAGGGACCTAGAGGCAGATGGGGTTCCAGAATCGCGTGAATAGCAGAGGGTCAGAGTGGTAGGCCATTCAGACAAGAACTTGACTATTGATCCAATTTCAATTTTGGTAGGACAGGAGGGGGCGATGTAGCACCTTGATTATGGGAGGTCTAGCCTCTTAGGGAGGTCTAGTAGGATCAAAGCGAGTGGTTTTGGCTAGCATGAGTAGGGCACTTAAACATGATTGACTTCTCTTACACCACTCACATTGGCTGCCGTATTCAGTTGGAGGTAGCTAATTGGACCCCTTGGTGCGAGAGACATTTGTTTGAGCACCAGTCTCCAGCCGCAGAAGATATCCTTTTCTTTTTTGGATGGTAGCATATGGAGGCTTGCCCATTGGGCCTTGGTTGGAGCATATGGAGGTGGATGATAGATGCCACTACGAAGTAGACAGAGATCTGGAGATGATCCTACACTGCCTCTGGGGCTACCCAGCGGCACAGAAGATCTACATGGGTGCAAAGAGACTTCACATGGGGATGGTCACATGGCTGACAGGGGGGGCATGCCTTCTCTATTGATCTCTCTTTCCCATCTCATAGGATTCATGGGCAATAGATTCTCAAGATAAAGGCATATATAATGGGGTTCCCCCTTTGTAGACTATGAGCATGTTTACACATGCATAGGCTTTCATTTTAGTCTCTCCCAAACAAGCATCTTTTGCTATGAGAGGTTTGGACGTCACTTTTGAGGGCACAAAATGCATGGCACGTGACAGATATGACAATCACTTTGTCTCATCGATTGTATTGTCTTGATGCGTATGAGAGGTAATCTCAATGCTCATGATGGATTGGTAGTTCTGCCTTTGCTATGTAAGATGCAGAGTTATGGCATGGCAAGTTTGGGCATTTGAATTATGGTAGTCTCTTGGCACTAAAATGATTGCCAGATTTATACACTCCTCCCAAGCGTGTGTGAGGGATGCACCCTTGGGAAGATGCACAGGAATTATGGTAGTCTCTTGGGAAGATGCACAGGCACTCTTTCAAAAAGGAAGGGGCTAATAAGGCTGTTCAAAAATTACAGCTTGCACATAGTGATGTTTGTGGGCCTATGTGAAAACAAGCATTGGGAGGCCACTAGCTCTTTTTGACATTGTTTGATGATTTTTCAAGGGGTGTCTTGGTGTATCCTTTGAAGGTAAAGTCTTATGTCTTTGCCAATTTTTGACATTGGAGACGGCAGCCAACATTATCACTTAGAACATCTGGGTGGCTTGTTTGCAGCTTGGTGATGGGAGGCTAGCAGGTAGAGTAACGGGAAAACGGAAACGGGAAACGGAAACGGAAACGTTTCGGGATTTTTGAGAGGGGGTGAAACGGGAAAACGCCACGTCATCAAGGGGTTTACAAAAGGGGGTTTATAGTAATGCATACACACATTTAGAGTGCTCTACCTTCAAAAAAAGTGCACAATAAGCTATAGCTCTACCTAGTACCATTAATATTGATTGTAACTTTGAACTTTGAAGATTCAAGTTTCATTGGTCAACCAATCACACAATGCAAATTTCAATTACGTAAGGTGGGGTAATTTTTAAAGGGAGGTAGTCTATCCATGTGGAGCCTCAGTCGCTCAAACCATCTTTCTATACGTGCATACCAGCACCTCTGATCTCCTCTTGCTGCAAGTGCCATAGAAGAGGATAAAGCTATCCATGGTAGCCTGCTACGCCTCGAGGTATAATCCCCATATTCCCTAACTCGGTATAGATATGTGATGACCTGAAATGCAGCATCTAGCTGTAAAGGGGGTGACCCAAACTCAGCCTGAATGATCTGGTGAGGAACGGATGACTTACCACGAATCATCTGTGATAGCATGAGAACCTGTATGTGGGAGAGGAGAGCACACACAAGGGAATACGGAGACACCAAAAGTGGTGGAGCAAAAGCTACTCCAGCTTATTCCTCTATCATATATATATGAGTATACATGGGCACTGTACAAGTGGGTGGGCACACTGCCCTTTACCCCAACAACCTCCCACTTAAAGACAGTGTGCCTTTAAGGGAGTATAGTACTCATACAATCAGCCATAGGCTGAAAAACAAGATGACTAGACCGTCATCCTATGCCCATCAGCACTTTACAATGTGCAAAGTGCATAGAGGATAAGCTGCTAGCAGACATCAGGTCTGCAGGATAGAAAATGACAAGCTGTAGATGCCTATCAACCAAGATCCCATGCCAGATCTCACTGGGAGAGTGAACTCTCACCACCACGTGCTCCTGTGCTAAGTCCATAGCACCCGAACTGTCACTGTGCAGAGAAAATGTCTCTGTACCACCTGTGACCATAAGCACACAACCTACAATAGACCTCTGCTGGTCTACCCAACCTGCATCACCTGCATGCTGCTCCTGGAAGCATAAGAACCTGATGTCCACAACCGCTTCCCTACTGCCAGAATCTACCATAATCATGCTACCAACTCCCACTGCAATGGAAGCAAGAACCGGAAGTGTAGCGCCAATGGCGAACATGTGAGAACCAAGTCTCAACACAATCATGGATGCATGAAGTACTATGGCTGCCATATCAACCATAACTTGCTGCTCAACTGATCTGTGATCATCAAACCTGCTGTGTTTCAAGTATGGAGCCAATACAGGCAATGGAGTACTCAGTAACTTCCCCCTCTTCATACTGAAACAACCAAGTATCCGAGAAACATCATCAGGACCATGCAGCTCCCACTGTAAACCATCCCTGTCCATAAGGAACCATATGGCAAGTAACCTCAGAAGGATAGCAACCTCCTGAATACTGAGACCAGAACCTGTCTCACTGCACATCACATCCTGAGCTCTCATAATGGTATCAAACCTATGAAGCCAAGCTCGAGGAGATTGCTTCTGGCCATGGAGGCACTTACGAAGCAAACACATCAATGATTTCTGCCCATGTGCAATATGACCCGAGTCAATAACTGCAGAAACCACATCTGTCCTGGCATAACCAGCCAATGGATCATACCGGGCATCATTAGCCAAGGTATCCTCCTCACCATGCATAGCCTCATCCTCATCTGGAAGAGGCACTCCGCATCCTGGGAGTAAACTGTAACTGTCCATAGAAGATGCATCAACAATCTCCATAGGAGTATAAACCTGTGGAATACTCGAGACATCTGACCGTCTCTGACCAAAATCCGGAAGTAATCGTGGCTGTCCCAACTTTATAACCTGATCACCGTGGGAAAAACCTCCCACTCCAAGGGATATGGGCTGCCCCTGCAAAGAATTCTGAGGTATCAGTGCACTTACACCCTCCTGGAACACCACTTTCCTGCTATCCACAGTCCTGGGCTGTCTAAACATAGCATCCTCTCTGAAATAGACATTATGGCTGCGCATCAACTCTCTAGTTGAAGAATCCCATAACTTGTAGTTCCTATTGGACTCACTGTATCCAAGGAAGATACACCTCCTCGATCGGGAACCATGAGCATAAGCCTCGCAGCCAAACACACGTAAATGCTCATAACATGGTGCCCTGCCTGTCAAGAAGTCAAATGGCACTCTACCATTTAGAGATCTCCTGGGTGACCTGTTAAGCAAGTATGCAGCTGTCTTACATGCCTCAGCCCAATAGCATTCAGTAAGACCTGCATATCGTAGCATGCTACCAATCCTGTCCAATAGAATCCGATTTATGCCTTCTGCCAAGGCATCATGAGCAGAAAGAGGAGTGGTCAACACCCTCTTGTTACCAAGTGTATCACATAGATGCTGAAATCTAGAAGAGGTAAACTCTGCATCACCATCAGCCATCAAGCTCAATAGCTTCTTTCTTGACTGATTTTCAGCATTACCCAAGAAGCGCTGAAATGTATCATATACATCATGCTTTTGCCGAATCGGATATACCCATATGTACTTTGTAGCAGCATCAATAAATGTCACAAAGTAAGAGGTGCCACCTAGTGAAACAGTAGGCATAGGCCCACAAACTGCACTATGAACCAACTGCAATGGCTCAAGATACCTCTCACTGACTGTCTTTCTCACAAAGGAGGATCCTGACTGCTGACCATCATCATAATCATGACATAAAATTTGAGAGACATCCATAACAGGAATGTATCTCAATGTTGTAAGGGCTTCCATACCTGCAGTAGACATATGTCCAAGTCTGGCGTACCATAAACTAGCTGATGGTTGCTTACTAATCATAAGCATCTTATCCTGGACACCTGATACATGCAATGCATAAGAGAAGTCAACCTGTGATCCCCTAGCCATAACCAGATTGCCTCTAGCAATCTTCCATGCATGATCACCCAAAGACACATGATAACCTGCCTCAACCAACTGTCCAGCACTGATCTTGCTCGTAGCAAGTCCTGGTATATGTCTAACCCTCTGTAGAACAAGAATAGAGCCACTAGGCATAACAAGGTGGATATCCCCATAACCATAGACATCCATAGAATGATCAATGCCCATCAAACCACTCTCCACAATGCATTCCTGATATGCACTGAACCATGACCTATGAGGGGTCATATGACATGAAGCACATGGATCTAACATCCAATCACCGAGAATGGGTACATCAGTGGCCAAGAAGGAGGTGTTAGACATAGACAAAATAATGCCTTCATCACTGCTACTGTCAGTGGAAACCTTGGCATCCACACCTTGAAGCTCAACATGCTTCTTCTCCTTCTTCCTGTCATTCTTAACCTTGCTCTTCTTCTTGTATTTTCTCAGCCATTTCCAGCAATACTTTTTCATGTGGCCATACTTTCCACAATAGAAACATCTAACACAAGTCCGAGAGCTAGACTTGCTCCTGGAATTCCCCCCTGAACATGACCTGTTTCTACCAATTGATCGACCTTTGGAGTGCATATCAAGGCTGTATTTCAGCCCATCAGGACATTTCAGCCCATCATGCTGTAACATAACACTATCATGGTCATACATCCGGCATATACGAGTATAAAACTCATATGCATGGTAGTCTACACCCTGTACACCATCCTGTACCTGCAAGTAGACTGACTTCGAGAGTGATGACTGAATGATAGAGCATGCTTGCTCATCCATGTCATCCCAATCACTCTGTTTAATGCTATTAGGCTTGACACCTTTGCATTGAATGGGCTTATGCTGCCTCTTCTGCACTAACACATCATAAATCTGCTCTTTCCAATACTGAAAGTTTGATCCATCCAACCTCTCAATATCAAAGAGGGCACTACCAGCTGTAGATGCCATATCTGTGGCACAATAGGTCACAACCAAAGAGCAGTATAGTGCAATAGGCAACCCAAATGAACAAAAAATATAGTGTTGTCCAGACCAATCAGGTCTCCAAATAAATTGGCTGATCCAATGCTCAAAAGCACTCAGCCATAAAGAGGCATAAACAAGAATATATGCAGCCCATTAACTTGCCAATGCCTAGCAATCCAAGTAAGAAATGCACTGAACCAAATGAGCAATGCCTGCTCAACCAATGGCAATAGGAGCCCAGCTCAACTATCCATAAACATCAGTGCAGCATCCACCAATGCAAATCCATAATGCATCGAAATGGCATTTATTACAATTCCAGTGCATCACCTCAAGTGTGCAATCCTTTGGCAACAAAATCAAGCATTCACCACTTGCCAAATGTGCCAAAGTGACTTGCCAAAATGCCAATAATGCCCTTGGACTGAAGTGAGATCCCAATCACTTTCTGTAATTTACTGTGAGTTCCCAATTCACTGTTGTGCAAGAGAAATTCCTACAACAATACCTCACAGCCACTTTGGGCAAAATAACACGCTGTCCCTGTATTTGAACAGCGATATCTTTTCACTGAAAGACCGGATGCCAAAGCTGTAAACAGCAAAGTTGTAGCTGGTAGAAAGATCTACAACTTGTCAGTTGACCTCAAGAGTCAAATCCTTGTGGATTCTCAGATATTCTCACCTGAAAAATAGCTTCCTGCACATTGGTCACAGATAGACAGTAGACTGCAACTATTTGGGGTTTTGCAGAGGCTGTAACTCCTGCAGCTTATACCGGATCAACTTGCTTCCAAAAGCAAAGTTGTAGTATGTTCAG
This sequence comes from Dipteris shenzhenensis, assembly GCF_047967505.1. Classification (NCBI taxonomy): domain Eukaryota; kingdom Viridiplantae; phylum Streptophyta; class Polypodiopsida; order Gleicheniales; family Dipteridaceae; genus Dipteris; species Dipteris shenzhenensis. The sequence continues at coordinate 57,287 of NC_141597.1, forward strand.
TGAACTACAACTTTCCAGTTCGGCACAAAGTGCAATTCCGCACCAGGAAAGAGATATTCAGTCCTGAAAATGACTGTTCTGTCATTTAAAAAAAAAAAAAACAGCAGCAACTATTCAATGACCTGTCAGTCAAGAATATCAATCATTTTCCCGTGAGCAAAGGAAGAGCAGCCCAGTGATAGCAACAACATCCACTTTGGAGAAAAAGAGTGAGTTCTTTGTTTTTAGTCTGGAAATCTGACAGTATTTCAGACAGTAAAAGTGAGCAGAATGCCATTTTCGACAGCAAGTATTTGCAAATCCATATTAGGCTCGGTGCCCAACAGAGGAGTCGGAGAACTTTGGAAGGGCTACATTTTCTCTGTTGACAGCTCGGTCATCCGAGTTTACAGTACAGAGTTATTTACTGTCCAAAATAGGGACAGTTCGTGATCAGTGTGCAGACAGCCATTTTGCAGACTGTATATTGGCAAATGCATACATGTTGATACACTTTGGCAAGTTGATGCATTTTGGCAAAATGATGCAGTAAATGTCACTTGGTATATGCCATTGGTAATGCATTTTGGATGCATAAGTGAGTGGCAAATGCATACAATTTGATGTTCACTTGAATGCCAATATAATGAGGCCATATACATGCAGTAAATGCATTTTGGGGACTCTTGAAAGGCATTTTTTCTCTGGTATGCAATTTCCAGAAAGCGGTTTATGCATTGGATGCCACAGTATATGCAAGTATTTTGCTGAGAAATTGGATGTTCAATATCTGGTTATGCTTTGAAGCCCACGAGAAAATGATTGATATTCTTGACTAACAGGTCATTGAATAGTTGCTGCTGTTTTTTTTTAAAAAAAATGACAGAACAGTCATTTTCAGGACTGAATATCTCTTTCCTGGTGCGGAATTGCACTTTGTGCCGAACTGGAAAGTTGTAGTTCACTGAACATACTACAACTTTGCTTTTGGAAGCAAGTTGATCCGGTATAAGCTGCAGGAGTTACAGCCTCTGCAAAACCCCAAATAGTTGCAGTCTACTGTCTATCTGTGACCAATGTGCAGGAAGCTATTTTTCAGGTGAGAATATCTGAGAATCCACAAGGATTTGGCTCTTGAGGTCAACTGACAAGTTGTAGATCTTTCTACCAGCTACAACTTTGCTGTTTACAGCTTTGGCATCCGGTCTTTCAGTGAAAAGATATCGCTGTTCAAATACAGGGACAGCGTGTTATTTTGCCCAAAGTGGCTGTGAGGTATTGTTGTAGGAATTCCGTATGCTTCAGCTTGTGGCAGTCTCATGTATGCCATGGTTGCTACCAGACCTGATATTGCGTTTGCAGTGGGAGTGGTTAGCAAGTATATGGCAAATCCAGGCAAGAAGCATTGGAATGCAGTGAAAGGTATCATGAGATACCTGAAGGGCACACAGGAGTTGTGCATATGCTTTGGCAAGCGAGATGCAAAGGTGCATGGTTATGTGGATTCAGATTTTGCTGGTCATCCAGATAACCGGAAGTCTACTACCTGTTATGCTCTAGCCGAGATAGCATGACCTCGGATAGATCGGTGGGCATTTTCTCTTAGATGACCAACTTTTGTAATAGTTAATGTACGTAATTAAAATGGTCAAGAGAAGTAACTGCCAAGGTCCTAGGTGAGGGCGGAATGGCATTGACTAGATAGTTCTGAGTGCTAAGGCCTAGGTGCACCTAAATGTGCAATAATGCCAAGGGGCAAGTGGGTTTTAATGTGCCCCAAGAGAGGGGTAAAAAGGTGCACCAAGTGGAGAGGCCAAAATGCTGACATTTGGCAAGGAGAACTATCTAGGGAATTGAGGGTCTCATGGATAAGTATGAAGGAAAATAACGAAGAAAATGTACGTAATATGACGAAGGGTGTTGACACTACCGGTTATGTTTATACATTCACTGGAGGTGCAGTGTCATGGATGTCAAGGATGCAGCAGTGCATAGCCTTGTCTACCACGGAAGCTGAATATATTGCAGCCACAGAGGCATGCAAGGAGGCCTTATGGTTATCTCAGCTAGTGGGAGATTTGGGCATTACAGGTGATATTCCATTGTTGCATTGTGACAGTCAAAGTGCTATTCAGTTGGCACACAATCCTGTCTTTCATGCAAAGACAAAGCACATTGATGTGAAGTATCACTTCATCAGGGAGGTGATAGATGATAAGCTGATTCAGCTTGTCAAGATTCACACAGATGATAATCCAGCAGATCTGTTGACAAAAGGCTTGCCTGCAGAGCGGTTTGCACATTGCCGACAGTTGATGGGTATAGGTTGAGCCTCATTTATTTTACTTGAGGGCATATTGCCTTTAAGTGGGAGGTTGTTGGGGTAAAGGCACTATGGCCACCCAAGTACAGTTAGTACACTTAGTACTTTATTTATTAAGTACACTAAGTACACCGTACTTAGTGTTGTAACCTTATCCTTTCATATAAAAGGTTGACTGTGTGCTAGGGGAGGTACACACATACATTTTATCCCCACACTTCTTGTGTCTTATCTTGCTTGTGTGTGTCGGTGTGCTCCCACTCTCCCCTTCCACACTGTAGCCGCTCCACACGGGCCCACTCTGTATCCGACAAGTCTGGCCCCCAACAAGGACTGTCGTACATCCCTTGGTGCGTGGATCCTGAAAGTGTGAGCGGAAGCACTGCCTCTCTAGCTTGGCCAATGAGGCATACCCTCTACTCAAGCGTGCCTGCATCGCGGGTCTCATAGTGAAGCTCGGTCCGGAGAAGATAACCCCAAGATAAGTGTATGATGAAACTATCTCAACAGATGACCCCGCAAATGTGAACTGCTCCTGACGCATGATGGCTCGAGATGTATTGAAGATCATGACCTTGGTTTTACCCAGGTTGACCTTCAAATCATGAGACTCACAAAAGGACTGTAGTGCGTCTAGGTGTCTCTGCAGCCCCTCTGCTGAGGAAGACAAGAGAGCCATGTCATCTGCATAGAGCAAAATCTGGATCAGCGTGCCTGCAAGAGAGCAACCTACACCCCCCTGTGTCTGCATCACTGTCTCAAGCTCGTCAATGTAGAGGCCAAACAAGGTAGGCGACAAAGGACACCCTTGTTTGACCCCGATGGTACTCATGATCTCGTCTGTCCATCCGGATCCTATCCGAACTCTGCCAGAAACTCTCTCGTAAAGTGCCATGACAGCCCAAATGATCTCCTGGATATAACCCAAGTTCTGTAGGTGCCGTATGAGGCGGGCTCTCGGGACTGTGTCAAATGCCTTGCGAAAATCCACAAAGCAACAATAAACCCTCTGCTTCCGTGATCTCGCCTTCTCGATGATACATCTGAGCGTCAGAATGTGGTCCATGGTTCCATGATCACGCCGGAATCTGGCCTGTCCTGCTGCTCTGAGTCCTCGACACTCTGCAAGTCTGCTAACCTCGGAGTCAAGTACTGATGCATAAATCTTGGACATGACATGTCCAATCATAATGGTCCTGTAGTTCTCTGGGCTCATGGGATCCCATATGTGTATCTCTCTGCTCTACTGAAATGATCCCCCGAAGTGTGGATCTGAAAAGGACTGCAACTCCACCTGAACCTTGAACTCCTCCTGTACCCCTCGTCTCATCTCTGTAGGCAGACTCCCATGTATATTTGCTGACTATTGGGAGAGGGCGCTCTGGACTCTGATGTGTCTCTGTATAGAAGACTATGTCGTGGCTTGTATAGGATTCCGAGAAGTTCCCTGGTTGTGACCATAAGGTACCATTACAGTTCCAAATGGTGCAGGACAGGGTCTCGGATATCTGAGTCTCATAGGTCCCGCTTTCCTATGTAGGGGAGGGGGCAGGTGTCCTACGGGGGCCTGTAAGAAGTCGTCCCTCTCGTACCACTGCCCACTTTCCCTCCTTTCGGGCCTGATTCTGCTGCTGCAGCAAAGAGCGCCTCTCCTCAACCTGTAGAGGTGTGAGATCCTCATCCATAGAGATCGCTGGCTGATCTCGAAGGACTGACCTGCGTCGTAGAGCTGAAAGTCGCGCCTGATTGTCATGAAATCGTATGATCAGGGGTTGCTCTCGGTTGGGATCTCTCCCCACCCGCCATGCCCTCTCTATCCTGTGCTTAGCCACACCCAGGGTAGCGGTCACGAACGCAGTCGCATCTACCATGGGTGTAGCCTCAATGCGTGGGATCCCGCGTACTCTGATGTTGAGAGCCTTACTGGCTCTCTGCTGCTGCTCCATGAGGGTAGCCGAAACGGTGACCCTTGCGGGTTTCCGTTTGGCCACGTCAACCCATCTGGAAGTCTCCTCAATAGCATATTGCATGCTCGCAATCTGTGCCTCGACCACCGGGGTACTCCCTGGGACAGTGTGTATGGCTGTGACCTCCTGTCGGAGCTGCATGATATCCTGTCTGAGTCCCTGAATAAGATCCGCCTGCTCCTGAATGGCCCTAGCCTGCTCCTGTATGATGCGGCTCTGCTTCTGGTTGAAGCGGACCTGCTCCCATGCGAAGCGAGCCAGCTCCATCTCACGCTCACAAAAATTGTGTATCTCCGTGAGTAGGGTCTCACGGGCCTCTGGTGTGTCAGTCCACCCATGTCCATGCTAAAATTGTGGTGCCTGTGGCATGAAAGAGTGGGACTGAGTACGAAAACTAGACGGTGGCCGAGAGAGGAACGGAGATGACAGTGGAATGGGTGAGGCAGTCCCAACGGGGTGTGGGAGGATGGGCTGACTGAGAGGGAGAGGGGAGAGTGAAGCATAATGCGGCATAGTGTATGACACCTCGGAAGTAGGTGTCAAAAGCTGTGTGAGAGCTGTAACAGGAGAAGAGGGAAAGGGAACAACAACCGGCGCCATGGGCATGAGTATGTCACTGATCGTAGATGTAGATGCAGCTGAGACTGGAACTAGAGCTAGGCCTGAAGCGGGGACTGAAGTCGAAGTAGAGATAGAGATAGAGGGAGCTGAGGTTGGAGCTGAAAACGAAACTGGCACTGTAGCGGGAGTTGAGGTTGAGGTTGAGGTAGAGATAGATGCTGAAGAAGCTGAGGTGGCTCCTAATTTGCCTTGCTGTTTACCCCGAGTCCACTTCGGTTGTAACGTGTGTTCACATCCTCCAAATTCAGTTGTGTCGTTTGCTTTTTGTTGTTGTTGTTATTTTCGTCTTTCTTGGCTTTGTCCCCCATTCTCTTGGGGTGCGGATGCAGATCGTAGTGTTAATGTTCAACTGAGAGCAGGAGCAGCAGTTCCCCCCCCATAATGGGAGGCACGTCCAGTGCAAGGTGGTGGAGAGGTAGTGCGGAAGCCTGAAGTGGAGAGGCAGCCAAGAGGTGGAGAAGAAGGAGGCCCCTTACGAAAATGAGACCCCAAAAAAAGAAAAAGAAAAAAAAAAGGGTAGCGGGGATCGAAAGGGGGGGGGTGCGGTTAGCTGCAGCTGCAGCAGTGCCCAAGCGGGGGGGTATCGGGGGGGGGGGGTAGCGGAGGGCTGAGCGGGGGGTAGCGGGGGGGCTGAGAGCGGGAGGGCTGAGCGGGGGGCTGAGCGAGGGCTGAGCGGGGGGCTGAGAGCGGGAGGGCTGAGCGGGGGGCTGAGAGCGGGAGGGCTGAGCGAGGGCTGAGCGGGGGGGCTGAGAGCGGGAGGGCTGAGCGGGGGGCTGAGCGAGGGCTAAGAGCGGGGGGGGGGGGGCTGAGCGAGGGCTAAGAGCGGGGGGGGCTGAGCGGGGGACTGAGAGCGGGGGGGGCTGAGCAGGGGGGGCTGAGAGCGGGAGGGCTGAGCGGGGGGCTGAGAGCGGGGGGGGCTGAGCGGGAGTTAGTTAAAAGATGATGATTGGAGCGAGATTAAGGGCCGGTGGGACCAGATCCAGGGAGACTCCCACACTAGTCGGGAGCGGAGGAAGAGATTCTTATGCACCTAGGACCAGTAGAACCTTTTCTTCTATCGCACGAGTTTCGAACTTCGTTGGGATTTCACACATCGTGTGTGACTGTTTGCCACTCATCTGCTTATTCTGCCCTAACATGCTTGTATTTAGTGGTTTTGGTTTGTTGAGGGATAGTACCCCTAGGATGGCGTCTAGCTGCCTCCCCCCCTTTTGTACTTTCATATTTTTTCATTTATTCTCAATAATATAATCAGGCCTACTTTTCATCACAAAAAAGGATTAACATAGGGCTGTTGTACAAGTCTAGTGTTACGAGTCTGAATTCTATGATTAATATGGTATGGTTTCCAAGTGGTTTCCAAGCAAGTGTATGCCATACATAGACCCAGATTTGCCTTGGTTTCTTTTCCTTAGAATAAACTGCAGTTGACTTAAGCTCATGATTAGGATTAACATGGGGTTGTTGTACGAGTCTGGTGTTACGAGTCTGAATTCTGTGATTTATATGGTATGGTTTCCAAGCAAGTGTATGCCATACAGACACCCATATTTGCCTTGGTTTCTTTCCCTTACAATAAACTATAGTAGACTTAAGATCATGATTAGGATGAACATAGGACTGCTGTACGAGTCTGGTATGGTTTCCAAGTGGTTTCCAAGCAAGTGTATGCCATACAGAGACCACATTTGCCTTGGTTTTTGTCAATTATAATAAAGTGCAGTTGACTTAAGATCATGAATGTGCTTGTCTGAATCCCTCTGGAAGTACAAGTCTATTTCTTTTCTATGCACAACAACTATGTCTCTCTTTACATGTATCTGTGTCTGTTTGAAAATATTATCCTATCTGTTTTACATGTATTCTGTGCCAAGAGTAATCAAGATACTTATTTCTCATGGATTGTTTCTTACCTTGATGTGCTACAATACAAGATGCTCACCATGTCAGGGGATGTGATTGAATAGTTAACTCTCTTCATTTGCATACTCGGTTTGAAATTTTTTTTAAACTTTCTAATACTATGCCTTATCATACGAGTGAACTAATGTTTTATCAAATAACTAAAGTAGATGGTTTTCTTACTCATGCTAGTAAGGTGGGATTATTGTTAATTGAAATTGATCTTTTTACAAATATCATATACATCTAGCATTATAAGGAAGCACTCTTGCTCATGAATTACACTCATCAAGTGAACATTAATCTTGGTTTCTGAACTATGTTGTGAATTCCCTACACTGTCAAGCATGTTTGCATTACCTTGGTTCCATATAGGGGTTCAAATTCAGATTGAGGATCATGGACACACACACACAATGACGAAGCTGATTCATGACCTAGTGAAGGTAAAAATTGAAAACTTGAAATTTGACTTGAAGATAGAGATTGGACAACTTAAGTCAGAATTGATTAAATTTGAAGGATAAAACAAATCAGGAAGACGAGAAACAAGTGTCAAAATGGATAAATTGGCTTGCAAATTTGACAAAATGACAAGGGTCATAGGTTCCTCCCATGAAAGACAATGTAGAGATGTACTAAATAAGAACATGCCATTCCTTGTAAGCAGATCTGAGTGGTTGATATCTTTTTGGACTCCTCAATCGAGAACCAAATGTGTGGTTATCACTCTTGAAGACCTCACAAGTTATCTCCAATTTTGAGGTGGGACTCTTCCTCCTAAGCTAGTTTAATCCTTTCTTAGTAACTAAATCTATGGCAAGATTTACCTCCGCAAAGGCAAGATACAACTTTATGGCTTCTCTCTCTACTAAGTCACGAACATCGAGCTTGATTGTTGTATGTCGAAGCAACTTATTCTCTTGCCTTGTGGACTATAAGAAAAATAATAATCCTCAATTTTTGTCCAAGATATTATTCATGGCCTCAAAATTTTAATCTGACATAAAGCACCCATTTAGTAGCATTCTAAAAGTTTGGCATAACATAAATTATACGTTTAGTAGCATCCCAAGACTCCTTCCAAATGTATAAAATGACATTCCAAAGCCTACTCTTACCTGTAGTAATGAGGAATGCCTCAATCATAGGCTTGATAAGATCAGTCTGATACACTACAAGTTCATTGCCTCTTGAAAGGTGACGAAGCATAAGATTACAAAACAATACAAATTCTTTTCAAAAGAATAATACTTAAGCATATTCACAATCTTGAGATGGTACAGCTCAAGCTAAGCCGTTTGTCCTTATCCTTATATAAACATCTTGACACCAAATCCACATAAGTCTTCAAGATTTGCTTTTCAATTTTGATGGAGTCACGTCTCAAAGAGTCAATCACACATGTTCTCAGCCTGAAGACCTCTGTGTCTACATAACAATACATTGCATGACATTTGATAAATGTTAAATGTCCCTACACTTTTTTCATATCCACATCTTTTACAAGAAACTAAGAAAGGGTTAAACTAGCTTAGGAGGAAGAGTCTCACCTCGAAATTGAAGATAAGTTGTGAGGTTTTCGAGACTGTTAACCACACATTTGATTCTCGATTGAGGAGTCTAAAAAGATATCAAAGGCTCAGATATGCTTATAAGAAATGTCATGTTCCTATTTAGTACATCTCTACATTATCTTTCATGGGAAGAACCTATGACCCTTGTCGTTTTGTCAAATTTGCAGGTCAATTTATCCATTTTGACACTTGTTTCTCGTCTTCTCGATTTGTTTTGCCCTTCAAATTTGATCAATTATGACTTAACTTGTCTGATCTCTGCCTTCAGGTCAGATTTCAAGTTTTTAATTTGTACCTTCACTAGGTCGTGAATAGCTTCGCCATTGTGTGTGTGTCCGTGACCCTCAATCTGAATTTGAACCCTGTATGGAACCAAGGCAATGCAAACATGCTTGACAGTGTAAGAAATTCACACCATAGTTCAAAAATCAAGATTAATGATCACTCAATGATTGTAATTCATGAGCAAGAGTGCTTGCTTATAATGCTAGATCTATATAACATTTGTAAAAAGATCAGTTTCAATTAACAATAACCCCACCTTACTAGCATGAGTTTAAAAACAATCTACTTTAGTTATTTGAGAAAACATTAGTTTACTCGTATGACAAAATGAAAATGTTTAGACTTCACAAGCAGTTGTAGCTTGAATGAAGAGATTTTGGACTACCTTTTGATTAGCCTTCTCCTTTAGTGCTAGCCTTCATCATGGCTGAGTCTGCCCTTTACCTCCGGAGTGCCGACAGAAACTCAGTACGAAGACTTTGTATAAATTGATGCTCAAGTATGTGTGGGTGTGTGGATTTGTATGTGTGAGCATATTTTTATACTATGGTCCTACACTCATTGTTGGGCGCTGATGACGTCAGTGGGGATGTCATAGTAGCTAGTCCCTGCTATGCTTGATGGAGTTTATGGTTTTCAACCTTGTGAGTGACTATCATGAGATTGAAACTGCACTATGTTGTGTTTTTAGGGGATGAGTTTGGGAATGTTCCTGGATTCATCTAGGTATATGCTTTTGTCGTATTAGCGGACATGCAAATTTCACCTTGTGAAGTTTTCGTCCAAGTTGCGGCCTACTGGTATTGTGATAATTCTTTCTATCTTAATTGGTGCATTGCCCTATCAGCTAGATTTAGATTTAGATGCTCGTTGGGGAGAGACTAAAATGAAAATGTTTAGACTTTACAAGCAGTTGTAGCTTGAATGAAGAGATTTTGGACTACCTTTTGATTAGCCTTCTCCTTTAGTGCTAGCCTTCATCATGGCTGAGTCTGCCCTTCACCTTCGGAGTGCCGACAGAAACTCAGTACGAAGACTTTGTATAAATTGATGCTCAAGTATGTGTGGGTGTGTGGATTTGTATGTGTGAGAGCATATTTTTATACTATGGTCTACACCCACTGTTGGGCGCTGATGACGTCAGTGGGGATGTCATAGTAGCTAGTCCCTGCTATGCATGATGGAGTTTATGGTTTTCAACCTTGTGAGTGACTATCATGAGATTGAAACTGCACTATGTTGTGTTTTTAGAGGATGAGTTTGGGAATGTTCCTGGATTCATCTAGGTATATGCTTCTGTCGTATTAGCGGACATGCAAATTTCACCTTGTAAAGTTTTCGTCCAAGTTACGGCCTGTTGGTATTGTGATAATTCTTTCTATCTTAATTGGTGCGTTGCCCTATCAGCTAGATTTAGATTTAGATGCTTGTTGGGGAGAGACTAAAATGAAAATGTTTGGACTTCACAAGCAGTTGTAGCTTGAATGAAGAGATTTTAGACTACCTTTTGATTAGCCTTCTCCTTTAGTGCTAGCCTTCATCATGGCTGAGTCTGCCCTTCACCTTCGGAGTGCCGACAAAAACTCAGTACGAAGACTTTGTATAAATTGATGCTCAAGTATGTGTGGGTGTGTGGATTTGTATGTGTGAGAGCATATTTTTATACTATGGTCTACACCCACTGTTGGGCGCTGATGACGTCAGTGAGGATGTCATAGTAGCTAGTCCCTGCTATGCATGATGGAGTTTATGGTTTTCAATCTTGTGAGTGACTATCATGAGATTGAAACTGCACTATGTTGTGTTTTTAGAGGATGAGTTTGGGAATGTTCCTGGATTCATCTAGGTATATACTCGTATGACAAGGCATAGTATTACAAAGTTTAAAAAAAATTTCAAACCGAGTATGCAAATAAAGAGAGTTAACTATTCAATTGCATCACCTAGGGTTGACGTCGGAAGTTGAAAAGAGTATTAAAGATTTACCGCAACAAGCTGTGGCTAAGGAAGAAAAGCCTTTAGAAGTTAAAGAATCTCCTAAGGTAAGTAGTGCTACTGCAAATTCCCTTAAAGCTCAACAAGGTGTGATGCCAAAGGAGACTCTTAAGATTTTGTCTAAAAATCAATTTGAGGCTCTTCCCAATGAAGACTCCTGGGATAGTGAAGTGGAGGGTGAAGATGTTTTTTTAAACATTCCAACTAGATGACCAGATTGATATTTTGCATCAAGAGGAGGATGAAGGTAGTGAGGAGCTCTCGTATCACAGAGACGAGGCAGAGGTAGGGGAACTAGGTCGCCTCTGCAAGCTCTCTCTGGGAGAGATCTCAATCTCAAGGGTAGAAATGCCAAGCAAGGGTCTTTCAAGAAGAAAGCTAAAACTATCACAGATATAGATGGTGAATAAAAAGGTTGAATTCTCCTTACTAAGTATCAATGTGTAAAACCTAAGGTTTTACTGATAAAAATCCCTTCAAGAGCAACATGGCTACCTCAGTGCTAGACAGAGACACACGTTATTGGCACTTTAAGGACCAGCTATACAAGACTGTCACCGAGGAGAAAGACGTACCAAGGAGAAAGATGTACCTGGAGGTAAATTTACAAATGTAAGTCACCTGTCCAGTGGAGTAACGAATGCAAGTACTCAAAGCACCACGAACGTATCGCATAACTCATTTCAAAGCCACAGTGTGGAGGCTGTGAGGTGCAGAGAAGTAATAGGTAATGACGAATGTGAGATCAAGTCTAGTGGTGAGCATGGCAAATGTCAAGCCACCAGAAACTCTCGGTAGGGAAAATCATGAATAAGATCATAGACGAAGGAAAAAGAGGCAATGTAACCATGGGAGATGACACAAGTTTACAATCAATGAAGCCCCACTGCTCAAGAAAATAGGAAAGATACTTCACAAAAGTCAGGAGACTAATGGAGCTACATTCTCAAAAAATGAGTGGCTACACCAAGATCTTCCATAAGGAAGGCAGCTTGTAAGGTACGTTTGGTTTTAAGGATGAGGTCATTGCAAAGAGAGCAGAGCAGTAAGTCGTCAACATAAATGGACACCAAGCAAGAGCTACCATCAAAGTTTGGCAACCAAACAAATACTAGGGTTGGTGCCAAGTCAGACAAAACCATGGGAAAGAAAGAAAATGATCAAGCTTTTTGTACCATCCCGACATGATTGCTTGAGCCAATAGGTTGCCTTGTGAAGCTCGCAATGAGATGTTCCTGAACCAAATGTCATAAACCGGTGGGCTCTTGCAGATATAAATCCTTGGCAGTATCCCTGTAAAGAAAAGCGGTAGTCACATCCATATGATGGACTTGCCATCCTCGCAGCACTGAAAAAGCCCGTAAACCTCGAACTGAAGAAATCCAAGCAACAAGAGCAAATGTTAACCACGTTGATTGAAGCCCTTTACAACGAGCCGTGCCTTGTACCGTGCCACACTCCCATCTTCATTTCGTTTAAACCTTAAAAACCCACTTCCTTACGCCTAAGAGGAAGAGCGTTAAGGGTCGGGTTTGATTATCATAGATGGGCTTCTTCTTTTTTCTAAACAAAAAAACTTTCTATTAATGCTTTAAAAACACCATACAAATCAGCTTCGGAAGAGAGCGAATAATATTAAATCAAAAGAAAAGTTGGTTGTCATAAAGAAAGTAACTGAGAATCCAACTCACTGCCTAGGGAATCTCCGGAACAAGGGCTAACAACCATGGTGGGGACATCTAACTAATGCCTCAACCGGTAAAAGTGTAGAAAATGTTGCACGCCGAGCCTTGTAGAAACACTTCCGTCTTTTGGCACTCGCTTTCGATCTTGGAATCCCGCACTCCCAGATGGCCCAGAGCGTATTGATAACATCCTGGCAAATGTCAAAGAAAGTGGTTGGTGGAGGGACCTGCTAGCATAGTTACGTTGAAACGCTGAAACGACACAACTAAGGCTTGAAACAGCGTTTCCCCCGTGCCAGACCCCCTGAAACGCGAAACGCAAACCAAAACGGCGATCCGAAACATCGAAACGACATCTGAAATGTCGTTTCAGACTCGAAATGCGCCGTTTTCGATGCCGTTTTGGGCGTGACCTATAAATAGGGCAAAACATTTAAAAAATGCCACGCGCCTGGTCACATTTTTCTGCTCGCCTGCGTGCTGCTCTCCCCCATGATTTCTTGGCCCGCCTGGTTCTCTCCCGAGTCCCGAGTCCCAACCCTACAAGTGGCTGCTCTTTTGGACACCCGGCTTTGGTGAGCACATTTCCTTTCTCTATGCTTCTCTTGCCATAAACATTTTGCTGTTTTTTGGCTGCAACCATTGATTCTTGGCCTTTCCCTTTGAAATTTGATCTATTGCAGCTTGTACAAGTGCTCTTTTTGCTCATGGATATGGCTTCACAAAGCGTTGTCCCTCAGCAAGAGAAGGAGTTCACCCAATCGGATTATTGGTGGAGCCAAGTTGATTTGGTAGGCAAGTATGACTCCAAGAAAGGAGGAGCTCGCAAGTTTAGATGCAGATGGTGTGGATTGGAGCGAGGAGGGAACCTTGATAGGGTCAAATGTCATCTTCTTGGCATTAAGGATGGGGGGATTGGGCTATGCTCCGTAATCTCACCACAAGAGAAAGAAAGGTTGCAAAGAGAGGTTGAAGTATTTCCCACTACAAAAACGGCAAAGACAATGGCTTCCATTGGTGTAGGAGCTTCTTCAGGTGCTCATGCAGCACGTGTTGAGCAGGCCACTGCATTTCAGAGTCCTCTTCCCTCTGCTACTATGGCTTCTTCTTCTGCGAGTGCACATGGAGCTCCTGCTAATATTCCTGCTACATCTCGGTCTACTTCACATAGGCAGGGCAGTCTTTACACATCATGGCATCCGCAAAGGAAGGCACAAGTAGATGCAGCTATGGCCCGATTTTTTTACTCCAATGGGATTAGCTTCAATGTTGCTAGATCACCCTAGTTCAAAGAGATGGTGTCAGATATCAAAACATTTGGATCCACATATACCCCTCCCACATTTGATGCTTTGAGGGGCAAGCTTCTAGAGGATGAGGTGGTGGCAGTTAAGCAAGCTATTGAACCTGTGAAAGAGAAATGGGTAAAGTATGGAGTAAGTTTGGTTGCAAATGGATGGAGTGATGTGCGAAGTCACTCACGAGAGGGTATCCTTGCATATTGTAGGGGATCTGCACTCTACATACACTCCATAGAGTGTGGAGTGCAACAAAAAACACCACCTATATTGATGCAAATGTGGGCAGAGGCAGTGGAATATGTGGGGCCGTCTAATGTTTTGCATTTTGTTTCAGATGGGAAAATACCAATAAGGTAGCATGTCCATTATTGGAGCAAAAGTATCCTCATATCCAGTGGAGTGCTTGTGTAGCACATTGCTTAAATAATTTATTGAAAGACATTGGCAAATTGGATTGGGTCAAGAATGTTATTGACAATGGAAAAGAGGTGGTTAACTTCATCACACGACATGATTTTTCTCTTGCTTTGTACCGTAAATTTGCCAACAAGGAGCTTTTGAAGTATGCAGAGACAAGATTTGCATACAACTTTTTGATGCTTCGCAGGCTCCTTGAAATGAGACCTGCACTGAAACAAGTTGTGGCAAGCCCAGAGTGGGATGCATGGCCCACTTCTAGGCAGGCTTTTGGAATTTATTGTTATGAATCGTGCATAGGCAGTGATGAATTTTGGGCTGATGCATCTCATATTGTTGATCTATGTGTGCCTATTGTGAAGCTGCTTAACCGAGTTGATGGAGATATGCCTTTTCTTGGTAAGGTGTATGAGGGGATGGATCGGATGATTGAGAATATCAGAGAAATAGAAAAGGATCCCCAAAGGTTGAGAGAATTGGAAGAGTTGGCTGTGAGCAGATGGAATCAATATTACCCTCCCATGCATGCAGCTGCCTTTGTGTTGGACCCGGAGTTTCAACACAAGGCAAGTGCACAACAGAGTGATGCAGAGGTTGTTCGTGGTTGGAACCTCACTCTTTAGAAGATGGTGCCAACTCCTGATGGACGGCGGAGGATAAAAGACCAGCTTGCCAATTATCGCAATAAGGAAGGCATGTATGGATGGCCAGATGCACAGTATGATAGGTAATATTAACTCATTTTAATTTTCAGATTTTAGGAACTTGTAATTTGTTATTTAGTACAAATTTAGAAATCTGAAATTTATGAGTTTTGGAATTTCAAATTTCGAGTTGGGACTGTTACATGGTGGGAGGATTATGGAGCTGATTCCCCCGAGTTGCAAAAGCTTGCCATCCGCATTCTAAGCCAAGCTTGCACCTCCTCTTCTTGTGAGCATTTGTGGAGTAGCTTTGCCCATATCCACGCAAAGAAGAGAAATCGTCTGCGAACGCAGCGGGCCAATGATCTTGTCTTTGTTAATGCAAACTTGCGTTTGCTTAACAAGATGAGACACGAGTATACGCATGACAAATATATTGGATTTCATAGCTCAGATGATGCCCACTCACCTGATGATGATGATTTGTTAGTAGAGGAGAATGATGATGAGGAGGAGGAGGAGGAAGAGGTTGAGTCTCAGGATGAGAATAAGCTTATTATTTGATCATATCATCCTCGATGTAGCCTTTTTTAGGCTTCAGCTTTCTTTTTGTTACTATGACATTTGGGCTTTGAAAGCTGAATTACCATTTATGAATCATGATTGGTTTCTTAAATATCATGAATCATGAATCATTTTTCCATTTTGTAACTTGTTATAGGATTTATAAATTACCCCACCTTGCGTAATTGAAATTTGCATTGTGTGATTGGTTGAACAATGAAACTTGAATCTTCAAAGTTCAAAGTTACAATCAATATTAATGGTACTAGTAAACCCCCTTGATGACGTGGCATTTTCTCGTTTCACCCCCTCTCAAAAATCCCAAAATGTTTCCATTTCCGTTTTCATTTCTGTTTCCCGTTTCCGTTTCCCCGTTTCCCGTAACTCTACCTGCTAGCCTCCCATCACCAAGCTGCAAACAAGCCACCCAGATGTTCTAAGTGATAATGTTGGCTGCCGTCTCCAATGTCAAAAATTGGCAAAGACATCAGACTTTACCTTCAAAGGATACACCGAGACACCCCTTGAAAAATCATCAAAGAATGTCAAAAAGAACTAGTGGCCTCCCAATGCTTGTTTTCACATAGGCCCACAAACATCACTATGTGCAAGCTGTAATTTTTGAACAGCCTTAATAGCCCCTTCCTTTTTGAAAGAGTGCCTGTGCATCTTCCCAAGAGACTACCATAATTCCTGTGCATCTTCCCAAGAGTGCATCCCTCACACACGCTTTGGAGGAGTGTATAAATATGGCAATCATTTTAGTGCCAAGAGACTACCATAATTCAAATGCCCAAACTTGCCATGCCATAACTCTGCATCTTACATAGCAAAGGCAGAACTACCAATCCATCACGAGCATTGAGATTACCCCTCGTATGCATCAAGACAATACAATCGATGAGACAGTGCTTGTCATATCTGTCACGTGCCATGCATTTTGTGCCCTCAAAAGTGACGTCCAAACCTCTCACAGCAAAAGATGCTTGTTTGGGTGAGACTAAAATGAAAGCCTATGCATGTGTAAACATGCTCATAGTCTACAAAGGGGAAACCCCATCATTTGCCTTTATCTTGAGAATCTATTGCCCATGAATCCTACGAGATGGGAAAGAGAGATCAATAGAGAAGGCATGCCCCCCCCTGTCAGCCATGTGACCATCCCCATGTGAAATCTCTTTGCACCCATGTAGATCTTCTGTGCCGCTGGGTAGCCCCAGAGGCAGTGTGGGATCATCTCCAGATCTCTGTCTACTTCGTAGTGGCATCTATCATTCACGTCCATATGCTCCAACCAAGGCCCAATGGGCAAGCCTCCATATGCTACCATCCAAAAAAGAAAAGGATATCTTGTGCGGCTTGAGACTGGTGAGATGACCTCTGTTGCTCAAGCAAATGTCTCTCGCACCAAGGGGTCCAATTAGCTACCTCCAACTGAATACGGTAGCCAATGTGAGTGGTGTAAGAGAAGTCAATCATGTTTAAGTGCCCTACTCGTGCTAGCCAAAACCACTCCCTTTGATCCTACTAGACCTCCCTAAGAGGTTGGCCCTCCCATAATCAAGGTGCTACATCGCCCCCTCCTGTCCTGCCAAAATTGAAATTGGATCAATAGTCCAGTTCTTGTCCGAATGGCCTACCACTCTGACCCTCTGCTATTCACACGATTCTGGAACCCCATCTGCCTCTAGGTCCCTCGTCTCTAGTTGGAACCCCAGACTGTGCTCTGTAAAGTCTATGCCAAAAGAAGCAAAGGGATTGCTAGAGAGACACCACGGTCCTCGAGAACTATTCAAACTAGTGTTGGGGTCCAAAGGGCTGCACTATCCCTGCCATCAAGACTCAGCGATAGCTGCCTAAATCTCCTTCATTCATGTGCTTGCCCCCCTCATATGAGAAAGTGTCTGCTCTCATGCCTCTACCTCCGCAGGGAGGCATCTCCCATGTCCCAAAGAACCTAGCTGGACCATTGTCCCACTTTGCCCAACAAATGTGTGTTCATTGCCCTAGCATACAACGCTCACTTCTTTCAAGGTATCCTTGGATTTATTTTGTTTAGTGATTAAGATTAAGATTAGCTTTAAGGCTAAGTAAGTACTTACAATGCTCACTTCTTTCAAGGTATCCTTGGATTTATTTTGTTTAGTGATTAAGATTAAGATTAGCTTTAAGGCTAAGTAAGTACTACTTTAAAGCATCTAGAAATTCAAACCATGCCTTGCGTGATCCTCCACATCCAGGTGCCAAATGAGCGGTTGTCTCTCAAACTCTATCCGCTAGACAAACGATGTGAAAACCTATGAAGGCCCCACATTAAGGGGGACCCTTCCCTGTGAGGGGAGCCTCTAAGAAGATCTATTTGTAAGATTTTTGGTAGTGCCTACCAGTGCGAGGGGTGTTCTTGAGAAGCCCTCGCTAGAGTAAGAGCTTCCAAGGTTCTAAGCTTGGGGTGAGACCTCGTACCACTAGCTCGCCCAAAAGGGCTCTACTCTACATCTCTGGGTCAATAATGCTAGGTACTCCCTGTGACTAGGGAAGAATCACCATCTGCCAAGCAACCCTAGCTCTAGTGTTCCTTGTACCATCCGATCCTACCCACAGGAAATTGCACACTAGGCGCATGAGCTACCCCATGCACCCCCTATAGAAAGCACTAGCACGATGCTATATATCACACCGTCACCAAGAGGACCTAGTTGACCACCAGGGCCCTACTTGCTAGAGAGAGTTTGTTCGAGCTCCAATAGAGAAGCTTACACCGCACACTTGTCAAAGCATGCGGTGGAAACTGAACAAGAAACTAAATGCATTGTGGAAAGAAAAAAGAGAGAGAGAATGTTGCTGGGTGCCTAAAATATATGTTGTATATTAGCCCTAAATTTGGAGTAGAAAACCTAGTACAGCCACCCCAACCGTGGGGGAAAGAGCTGGTGTAAATAGGGCTGCAATGGGGAAGGAAAAGATGAAAGTGAAGGGATGCAATCAAGGGCGCCAATCATGATCAACGGAGGGGCGTCTGTAGTAGGAGCACAAGTGCCGAATATCAGGAGGGGCACCAAGTAGGAGCGGCCAAGGGTTAGTGTTATGCTCTAGCCGAGATAGCATGACCTCGGAAAGATCGGTGGGAATTTTCTCTTAGATGACCGACTTCTGTAATATTTAACGTGCGTAAATATTATGGTCAAGAGAAGTAACTGCCAAGGTCCTAGGTGAGGGTGAAATGGCATTGACTAGGTGGTTCTGAGTGTTAAGGCGTAGGTGCACCTAAATGTGAAATAATGCCAAGGGGCAAATGGTTTAATTGTGCCCCAAGAGAGGGGTAAATGGTGTACCAAGAAAAGGGCTAAAATGATGACATGTGGCAGAGGGAACCATCTAGGGAGTTGAGGGTCTTGTGGATAGGCATGAGGAAAATGAAAATATGTATCTGTTGAAAATTGCGATCCACGAGAGTAAGGTTGGGTGGAATAACGAAATGCCATCGCCCGTGATAATCGAGATAAGTGAATTAGCTCAGGTTCGCAAAATTTGGTATCAGAGCGCAAGGGAGGAGATCAAGAGATGATTTGGGTCGTCGAAGGACCAGAGCGCCAAATTAACGGACAGACTGTATTGACACTGCGGCGTGACGACGACCTTCGTGGTGGGCTGATGACGTACGGCTAGTATCTGACGGATCGACGCTGATCTAGTTTAATGGGTGGTGGTACGTGACGACAAGGAGACTGGTTCTAGGCAGAATAGCGCGGTGGTTGGGTTGTTGTGAGGGAGGCCTTCGACGAGCAGAACAGATGGGCGACGTGCTGTGATAGCATGGCGCACCCTCTACGGGCGGGCCTTGCGGGGTAGTGGTTATGCCAGAAACTAAGCCTACAGGGATTCTGTCAGTCAACGAATTGCAGGCCTAGACCTCCCTGGTGGAGCACCGACGTGCGACTGCGTGGAGTCAAGCAAAGGTGGAGCGGGGCGATGACCTGCGTATATTTGCGATCGTGACGAATTGGAAGGGCTAGAATAAAGCCGCAGTTGCAGGCCATATAATTACAAGTTTAATTCTGAGCGCAGTTGGCAGTAAATGCTTTTGACGTGACAGATTTGCACACAGGAAAAAAATAAGGCACGGGATCTTCTGAAGGAAGCGAGAGGCACATGAAATATCGATTTTTTTTCTTCGAGCTTGCCTCAAGAGCGGAACGTGCATACTCAGTCCGCGTGGAGCTTCCAGGGAGCACTTTTTTCTCCTTTATACAAATTTTGAGTTGCAGTCGAGTCGTTCTGTACAGCAGAGGTTGTCGTTTATTTTTCCTGCATAACAAAAGGGAAATCTGAAAAAAAAAAACTATTTTCCCTTTTGAAACTATGGAGGTAGAAGGACAAAATTCTAGAGTGAATCCTAGTGAGTCTAGAGCACGGTCTACACAACAAATGTCCCATCACACAACACCTACTCTGGTCGGTAGGATTTCGGTATTAGAAGATGCTTTACAGCAAATTATGAACCAGCAGCTTCAAGTGAATGTTGGTCAGAATGAGATTAGGGAGATGGTGCAAGCCTTGTGGGCTAGACCATCTAGAATTGATAAGGGCAAAGCTCCAGCAGAGCCAGAGCCCAGTATACATTCATCAGAGCATGCGAGGGTCAAGGTGCCTAATATTGCTAACTATAGACCGGAGAAGTACGTTGGTCGGATGACCGAGCGCAGTTCTGATGTGATCGAGGTTTGGTTACACAAGTGGGAAGAAGCCTTCGCCATTTGTGAAATCAGATCTGATCTAAAGAAAATCCGTGAGGCCACTCACCTATTTATTGAGGCAGCGGATAGATGGTGGATAAAGCAACAGAAAGATCAAGTTGCCCCTACCACCTGGGAAGGGTTTAAATTTGAATTTAAGAAACTCTTTCTTCCACTTGATGAAGAGTCCCGAGCTTGGGATGCTTATAGAAACCTTCGTCAGAGGAGTCTGTCGGTGGCAGAGTACACTGACAAATTCAGGGAATGTGTCATGAAAATAACAGACCCTCTCCCTATGTCGGTTCAGTTAAAAGACTATATCTATGGACTGAACGACAAGATTAAAATGGAAGTTCGGGCTAAATATGTGACTACATTAGATGAATCTATTGCAGTAGCCCTGAACTATGAGGATGCCAGAGGCAGATCTAGTGGATTTGTGCAGGCAGGGACTCAGTATGAGTACTCGAGAAAAGGGGGATTCTAGAGGAAATGGACTTCAAAGGCAAGTGTCTCGCAGCCAAGTGGCCAAACCAAGCAGGTGAAGCCGGTTGAGGGACCAGCAAAAACAAGTACCACCGTTCGGGTGAAAAGGAGAATAACTCCAATGGCAGCCTGGGCTTGGTCAAAGTCCTCGTTGACTCCTGAACAAAAGGAGAAAGCTAGAAAAGAAGGATTGTGCTTCGGCTACCTTCAGCGACATCAGTGGAACGATTGTTCACTGAATAAAGATCGTCGCACGGCTAATATGATAATATCTGAATGTGACGCGGAAATGCAGGAGAGTCCCAATGCGGAACATATGCAGATGCAATTGGCGAGACCTTCTCAAAGGTTAGTACCTATGTTGTCAAGTGTGTCTGTTACTAAGTTAGTAAGCGGTGCACCTGATAACATCCTTTCAAAGCCCGCAGCAACGGGATATACGGTTTTCGATAAGCCCGAGTTGATTAAAATGAAAGGGCAAGTAGCCAGTCATGATGTGATTGTGTTGTTTGACTCAGCGTCAACACACAATGGAATCAACTCAAAGCTTATTAAGAGGCTCAAGTTGAAAACTAGTCCGTCTGACTATGCTTATACAGTCAGGATGGCGGACGGAAGTTCAACTGAAGTATGGGACCAAAGGGTTACCCAGTTGGAACTTCGAATTCAGGACTATGTTGAGAAGCTGGACTTTGAATTGACCAGACTTGCTCACGCAGATATAGCCCTAGGCATGGCTTGGCATTTTCGAAAAAATCCAGCCATTGATTAGAAGAAGCATATTTACCAGTTCAAGATGAACGGGGTAGAATATGTTTTGCGAGGTGAGAAGGATTTACCTCGAGGACCACTGATTTCAGCCATGGAAATTCGGAGGACTCCGAAAGAGTTTCTGTGTCTGTATAGCATCGGTAGAGTCGACTGATGATGCATCGACTAGCACTGAGGCTGCCCAAGATGGGAAGATGGCCGAGTTGGCTAAAGAGATATCAGAGAAGTTCTTTGAATGTTTTAGGGATGAACTACCTTATGGGTTACCTTCAGAGCGGAAAGTTCAGCATAAGATTGAACTGATCCCGGGGGCAGAACCTGTAAATAGACCTCCCTATAGAATGAGTTTTACTGAAGAGGCGGAGGTGCATAGACAACTGGAAGAATACCTCAAGTTGGGGCAGATTCAACCAAGTTTCTCACCTTTTGCTTCGCCAGTGATATTAAAGAAGAAAAAGGATGATATGTTTCGCCTCTGTATAGATTACAGAGCATTGAATAATATCACTGTTAAGCACAGGTATCTGATGGCTTGGATTGATGATTTGCTAGATGCATTACATGGAGCCGTGATTTTCAGCAAGATAGATCTTAAGTGTGGCTACCATCAGATCCGGATTAGAGCCGAGGATGTGCATAAAACCGCTTTCAGAAGCAGGTTTGGTCATTACGTGTTTTTGGTAATGCCCTTTGGACTTACCAATGCTCCAGCGACATTTGTCATGCTTATGAACGATTTACTACGTCCGTATATCGGAAAGTTTGTAGTACATTTTATTGACGATGTCCTGATATCCAGTAAAAGTATTACTGAGCATCGTGAACACTTAAGAATAGTGTTCAGTACTTTGAGGAAAGCCAGTCTTTATATAAATAAAAAGAAAACTATACTGTGTATGGTTAGGCTTGAATATATAGGATTCATAATTACTTCACAGGGGGTAGAAATGGATCCGAAGAAAGTGGCTGCGATACTAACTTGGCCAATCCCTCAGAGTCTGACCGCGTTGCGATCATTCTTGGGATTTGTCCAGTTTTATAGAAGGCATATCAAAGGATATTCCGGAATAGTATCGCCATTAACTGATCTGACCTCAGATAAAGTACCTTTTATATGGGGACAGAATCAATAAGAAAAAATAAAACAAGCTGTGGTCACAGGACCGGTGTTAAAAATAGTTAATCCCCAGAAACCGTTGTTCCTAGAAACCGATGCAAGTGGCATTGCGGTAGGAGCAGTTTTCCTTCAAGAGAGGGAAGGCCAGTAGCCTTTGAAAGCAAGAAGCTTTCTCCCTCTCAAAGGAACTGGCCAACTCATGAATTAGAGTTGTATGCAGTTATCCATGCTTTGAAAACATGGAGGCATTATTTATATGGTTCAGAGTTTTATGTGGATGTGGATCATGATACTCTGAAACATTTTAGTAAACAGCCTGACTTGAGGGGCCGCCAAGCTAGGTGGGCAGAGCTCATGCAGGAGTTTAATTTAACGATTCGGTACCGAAGAGGAAAAGATAATAAGGTGGCTGATGCGTTGTCTCGCATTATGCACAACCTGAGTTTCACGGTATTAGAGAGTGCTCTAATGACCGAGATCAGAGAAACTCAAAAGATGGACGAGTTTGTCCAGAGCTTATGGCCTAAGGCTCATGTGTTAAAACCCGGGGAAAATGAAAAGGATGACCTGGCATCCAGAAAAGGTCAAACTTATGCAAGATATACCATAAGGGATGGTATGCTAGAAAGAAATGGCAAGGTTGTAGTACCTAGTCAGAATGATCTCAGGCAGAGAGTCATTCGACAGTGCCATGATAGCCCGTGTGCGGGACATCCAGGGGTCGAGAAGACATATGATCTCGTGAAGCGAGATTTCTTTTGGCCAAAGATGAAAAAGCATATTCATGAATATGTGACACGGTGTTTCTCGTGTCAGGTAAGTAAGGCCGAGCGGGTGAAGCCCCCCGGACTTTTACAGCCCTTGGAAATACCACTAAGTAAGTGGGAGAGCATTTCCATGGACTTTATTGTAGGGCTGCCTACGACACAAGGAGGGTATGATTCTATCCTTGTGGTGGTTGATCGTCTAACCAAGATGGCTCACTTCATTCCGATTAGAGAGTCTGTTAGTGCCCCGCAAGTGGCGGATTTGTTTATTAGACATATATTTCGTCTGCATGGATTGCCTAGATCCTTAGTGTCAGAGAGAGATGTTAGATTTACCGGTCATTTTTGGACAGCGGTATTTGAGACGCTAAGGACTGAGTTGGGAATGAGTAGTGGGGATCATCCTGAGACGGATGGTCAGACGGAGAGAGTCAACCAGACTTTAGAGGATATGCCGAGGGCATATGTGTCATTGAGGCAACATACGTGGGACAAGTGGTTGCCACTGTTAGAGTTTGCCTACAATGATAGAAAACATTCCTCTACCGGGTTCAGTCCGTTTGAGCTGAACTATGGTTATAGACTAGCAAATCCAACTATAGTTGGAGTACCTCAGAAAGTGCCTAGTGCCGCGAACTTTGTGGTTCAGATGCGGGAGATGCTAGCACTTGCGAGAGCTAATATCCGCCAGGCTATGGATAGAGCCAAGGTGTATGCGGATGAAAACCGGTCTATAAGAGTATTTAAGGAAGGAGAAAAAGTTTTTCTCAGAGTTCCTTCGCACTCGAAGTTGTTGACTTCAGGAGAGTGTGCTAAGTTATCACCTCGATACTGTGGGCCGTGGTTAAGAAGAATAGGCAAGGTAGTCTATAAATTAGAATTCCCACTGGGGTGTAAGGTGCACCCAGTGTTTCATGTTTCTCGTTTAAAGAAATTCTTGCATACCGGTGACTCACTAATCGAAGGTGTTGTTTTGTTTCAGGAGATAGAGGATAATGCAAGACGCAAACCAACAAGAATCCTGGACCGAGGAACAATGCAAGTACGCAATCGGAAGATCCCCACGGTGTTGGTTGCATGGCATGGTCTACCTCTATCGGAAGCTACCTGGGAATCCGTATACCAGTTACGGAGAGTGTTCCCAGATTTCATCATCGAGGATGCTGATGCTTGAAGAGGGAATGCTCTAGCCGAGATAGCATGACCTCGAAAAGATCGGTGGGCATTTTCTCTTAGATGACCGACTTCTGTAATATTTAACGTGCGTAAATATTATGGTCAAGAGAAGTAACTGCCAAGGTCCTAGGTGAGGGTGAAATGGCATTGACTAGGTGGTTCTGAGTGTTAAGGCCTAGGTGCACCTAAATGTGAAATAATGCCAAGGGGCAAATGGTTTAATTGTGCCCCAAGAGAGAGGTAAATGGTGTACCAAGAAAAGGGCTAAAATGATGACATGTGGCAGAGGGAACCATCTAGGGAGTTGAGGGTCTTGTGGATAGGCATGAGGAAAATGAAAATACGTATATGTTGAAAATTGCCATCCACGAGAGTAAGGCTGGGTGGAATAACGAAATGCCATCGCCCGTGATAATCGAGATAAGTGAATTAGCTCAGGTTCGTAAAAGTTAGTAGAAGGGGCTGAATTAGGAGCACCAATAGGAGCGACCAAGGGGACAGCAATAGGGCTGGAATAGGAGCAACACCAAGAGTGATCAAGGGGGCAGTAACATGGTTGGAACATGAGCAAAACTAGGAGTGACCAAAAGGGCAGCAACAGGGCTGGAACACGAGCGACCAAGGGGCAGCAACAGGGCTGGAACAAGAGCAACACCAGGAGCGACCAATGGGGCAGCAACAATGTTGGAACAACAGCACCACCAAGAGTGACCAAGGGTGGCAGCAGGGCTAGATCAGAAGCACCAAAGGGAGGAGGAGGTCGCCTAGTAGGAGCCACTAGGACTGGAATAGTAGATGAGGAATGAGGAGGGGATACCCCCTATATATAGGGACGGGGGTACCCAAGAAGGGGGTTGGCCTAGAGGGTCAGCCCCCCTTTTGTAGGGGCCGACCATATGGGTTGGCCACCTCACCAATGGGCCGACCGCCTAGCTGGTGGTCAGCCAGGGGGCTTCTGGCCCCTGCTCCCCTGCACTATCCATGCCCCGTGTGGCACTAGTATCACACTCGAACGATGCTAAATTGGGCCAAAACATGGCAGTACGATGCCGAAACTGACTACTCTCACACCACACTTAACAAAGGCCCTCACTCAGGATTGCGGGTGCACACTAGTATGTTGTAGGTAGGAGATGTACATTATGCTCACAATACTCTCCAATACTCGGGCAATCTACTTCTCTGGCTGAAATGCCAATGGCACCCTAGAAATCTAGATATCTCATTGTATGCCCCCTCGAAATCCACTCAAAACCAAGTCTTGCCTCTCAATTCTGGATCTCCTAGACCTCCTCAATCACCATGAGGAAACCAACTAACTTGGTCCAGTTGATAATGGCCCCAGAAGCCAAGCAGTAAGTCTCTAGGGCTCCTCGTACCATAGAGCCCTGGCATACCAGAGTTACCAGAACACCGTTCCCTAGCTATGGAACACTAGAACAATGTTCCATTCAGAACTGGTCACTAGAACATGGAGGGAACGTCAGTTTTGGAGAACACCCAGGGAACGTCTTGGAACGTCCCATATGAAGTCCCCAACCTATAGGTCAACATCACTTAAATTTGTTTGGGACAAAGTGCATTTTGCACTTTACCGTGTAATTGTGGCCTTGATTTCAAAGGATTTGCCACTTTTAGCTCGCTGCGTTGGTCGACCAGCAGTTGCATGCACATGAGGGAAGCACTCTATCTATGCTTTGACATGTGATTGCGACCCTGATTTCAAAGGATTTGGCCACTTTCAGCTCCCGCACTGGTCGACCTACGGCTGCATGCACATGAGGTAAGCACTCTACCTATGCTCTAGCCTACCCAATTCACTACGCACACATCTACGAGCAACCTACAAGCACCTATGCTCTAGCCTACGCACACATTGCAACCCACGCACACATCTACGTTGTAGCCTATGCAATTGCCTAACAATGCTACCTAATGCCTAAATCTATTGCCTACGCCTACACCTACATCTAACTAACGCACAACCCTAACGAATGTTGCCTAACTAATGCAAGCTACGCTGCCTAACAATTGACTAATACTTCCTAACTAACGATGCCTAACTAGTTACTAACGCAGCTTGCTGCCTAACTAGCGTTGCATGCTTTTTAACGCTATCAGTTACAGTGCACCTACGAGGCACTGCTTCAATTTTTGGTCATTTTCAGAACCTGCAGGCTGCCTTGAACAATGTGTTTATGTGCATTGAATTCCCATTATTGAAGACTGAAGTAATTTCACTTTGTTGCTTTAAGAATGAGAGCAACACACTTGAAACAGTAGCTTCAACTTGTGTGTCATGTCTCCTCCATGCCCTGATGCCCATCAACTTTGTCAAAAGAAGTGGATATCAAAAATCCGGAGGAGAAGCTTCTAGGAGGCTCATGAAAATGGAAATGCCAATGAGAGTGCAAGCTCACTTGTTGGGAGTTCAGAACAAAGGCTTTAGTATCTATCACTTCATCATGTAGGAAGCATGGTGCTTGAGCAATGGGTCATGTCTTTGCACCACAGGCAGTTGGAAATGTAGTGCCTTCTAGTATTCCAGTTTCTGCTATGCCTTCTATATCTGCTAGTCTTGGAAATGGCAAGAGACAAGCTTCCTTAGCTCCCACATGGCACCCTGGTAGGAAAGCAGAGGTAGATGGTGCAGTGGGAAGTTTTCTTTATGGTGGTGACATTGCCTTGAATCAAGCCCATAATCCTTATTTTATGGATATGGTGAGGGCTACTACAACTTTTGGCCCCTCTTACACACCACCATCTTATGAAGCCTTGAGCAAAGATCCTGTATATGTCCAATTCCTCAACATTATTAGAATGCAAAAGCCAAGCATAGAAGAGATTCACAACTACTTAGGTGACATGATCATTGCTGAAACTGAAGCAACCCAATTCATTGACAACAATACAACTATACTTTGTGCTCACCAGAACGATACACACCACTATGGAAGTGGAGGTGAAGCAAGAGGATATGGTGAACAAGGAGGGGAAGATACTCATGCCTATAGATCTTGGGAAGACAGAGATGCCCATGCCCTAGTATTGATCATAGGGACTACGATGGACTCCGTGCTTCCTCACATCCAGATGGTCGAGATGTCAATAGAGGCATGGGTCATACTAAAGGATCTGTACGAGACAGACAACACATCCCAGATCTTACTTCTTCAGCATCAGCTCTACAACCTTGATATGGATGAGGGAGATTCAGTACATAACCACTTGACGAAGGTCAAGGTGGTAAGGAATCAGTTGGTCAGAAGGTGGACTCGTGCCATTTGGCCTTGATGGTACTGAGGAGCCTACCTCGGAGCCTCAAAAGCTTTGTTACGACTGTGATAGCAAGATAGAGGACCAAGCCTATGACTTTTGAGGAATTGAGAAGCTCTACAACAACGACAAAGATGACAAGGCATAGCTGGAAAAGGATTACGCTGGCAAAGAAAGGGCAAGTCCAAGAAGGATGCCTCTGATGATGAAGGCAAATCAGAAAAATAAGGAGTCCGACTCAGATTCAGAGGGTGATACAAAAGCCAAGGCAAATGTGGTAATCGAAGAGTTGTTCTTGGTGACATCTCCGTGTGTTACTGAGGTCAGATATGCTGACCTAGAAATCACAGTGATGATGTCTGACATTGCGATGTCGGTCGATGAGGAGTCAAACGCCTTTATGAAGGTGAACGACAGCATGGAGTGCTTGGTATCTTCCAGGTGTGTGGCTATTGATACTGACACGAGGGTGTGTTCCATGGAGTGCCATGGGGTTTCATGTTCAGATGGAGGCTGTTTTTCAGAAGGGGAAGTACAGGATTACACAGGCTATTGGTATGTGCCTCGATGAGGTGCATAGTTTGCTTTCAGAGCAAGCACATAGGCAGTGCGACAATCCGGTATGTACCTGATGTTCTTCATTTGAGCCTTTATAGCATGCTGTGGAGAGAATCCGCTCTTCATTTGTCTCAGGTAATGCGAGATTGGAAGGAATTGTCCTCTTTCAAAGGGAGAAGGGGAAGTGTGGGTGCTTCTTCAAATCTCAGACACAGATTGCGAGAAGGTGATGGACAAGGTGTACTGAAGCCAGAAGAATACCTGCTTGAGACCTCAGTGAGAGGTCATGGTCTAGGTTATCTGGAGATATTAATTTGTTGCAGACCTTGCAAAAGGAAGGACAGGTTGAAACAGGCCCTCAGAGCATGGTGCCTGAAAGACTCCAAGTTGTTCACTCATTATGAGGGGGACAATTGGAAGATCTTGGCAGCTGGATTTTGCTCAAGTTCGAAGCCAAGAACGTGACTGAAGGTGGTCATGCCCGGAGGTGCTACCAGAGATGGATCTGTGTACCAAGATGGTGTGCACAAGCGGAACCAGACCTGGTGGAGCAAGAGCCACTAGATGAAAAGCCAAGTTCATCAAAGTGTTCCAGAGGACTATGACTGGAGTCATTGGAGCATCATCATCGACGTGTTGGCATTGGGTCGAGATGTGTCGGTGAGAGGGGGGTGGACCTCATATGTAAGCCCCCATATGAGGAGAGCATGGGGGGGGTGAACCTCGGTCCTAAGGGATGCCCACATGGGCAGCAAGATGGCTGCCATGGGGGCAGAGATCAGAAGAACCTGGAGGAGCCATGGTGGCTGCAACAAATGGACAGAAAGTTGGCTATGGAGGTCTACCTTGGATCTGGCCTGTCAAAGGCTTGTTTGGAGCAGCACCAAATGGCGGAGAATACCCAGGAGAAAGGCGACTGAAAGGCAAGCCACGTGGCATTGCTTGTAGGCAGGTATATGACCTGCAACACAGCTTGCAAGGCGCAGCAGAGATGGCAGCTGGACAGCAGAGGAGAAGGCCTGACTAGACAGGCTGGTTGGGCTGGATACAGTCAGCCAACCAGGCCTGGTTGAAGGGCCAAACCAAGGCTGGAACCTGCATGAAGAAATGGGGCAGTCAACCCCGGTTTTGGAGCCCTTAAAGGGCTGGACCAGCAACAGACTGGTTGGCCAGGATGTGCATGCTCGTCGGTCTTTCGTCAGCAGCCCTTGGCGGCTATAAAAGGAGGGCCTCCAGGCCCTCATTCCTCATTCTCTGGAGCAGCAAGCAGGAGCAGCAGGAGCAGCAAAAGACTAGCAATTGGAGCCTATCTTGGAGGACCAAGAAGGCTGAGGAAGCTGCAGACCTAGCTCAAGGTGCTGCCTACCTAGGCTGATCTACAGGCAGTAAGGTAGAGAGAACCACTCTGGATAGAAAGTCTACAGACGCTCGAGGTGGAGCACACGGGCACAAGTCTATTGGTGGGACTCTGGATCTCTCTCTTTTGTATTGTGTCCATAGATTTGGATAGAAATATATTATTTTGGTGTCTTCTATATCTGGCTGGTTCATTGTCTATTGATGAGCTATCCTATGCACATAAGTTTAAGAGGTTTGAGATTCCACACCCCACACACACACTGTGTGAGCTCTAGGGCTATTCTATCAGTCTTCCGCTGTGCTTACCCTCTGTTGGGTCATTTCTAACAGGAAGAGGCTGCTTGAAACCAGCCTTCACTAATCAAAGGGTGGTAGAATCCACTTTAACCACAGCATGCAAAATAAATAATTAAATTATTAATCACCACGGATTAATTCACAGGGAGCTAGAGCGCTCCTACTAAAAAACAAAGACACCGATTGGGCCCAAACATTGACGCCCCTTGCGCTATTTCTTTAATATTCATATAATGCCAAGAGGCTGATTACAAGGTCTCCTGAAAGCTGCACCACGGGTAAACCACTGCCCACAGACTTCCAATATCCTACACACCCTGCAATGCCTGCTCAACTTTATATGGCGAATATGCATCCAATCACTAGGCAATCACGCATCCTTCCTTCCGACCAAGTGTGCAACAGATTCCAAAGCCATAAACTATCTCTATGTCCTCTGCACTTGCATAGCCAAGTGCCCAACCAGCCAAGCACTGCTAAACAGTTGCAGAAAATCCAAAGACAGCCAAAACTCTGGCACATCCAACCAGGAAAACCCTTCCAAAACAGGTCGCTCCTATCTGTAGTCACCCTAGCCACGACCAATAGCATAAATCAGCCTTCTTTTGCCTAGAACCAATACCAAACACAATAACCAAGGTCTTAGGGTTTAGGGTTTAGGGTTTTAGGGTTTAGGGTTCAAGGTCTTAGGGTTTAGGGTTTTAGGGTTTTAGGGTTTAGGGTTTAGGGTGCTTCAACGCTTTCTTGGGTGCTTGAATTACATATCTCCTTTCTATCAGCACCTGGCTCGAGATCGCTATCTTCTCCAACTCTGCCTCCGCAAGGATGGCCCGCTCTGGGGTCCAGCCCAAACCACTGCGTTGGCAAATATCAAACAGCAACTCCAGTCGCTGCCTCCATTAGCCATACCCTCAGCTAATGCCAATCTCATCATTGAAACTGATGCATCTGATGAGTTCTGGGGAGCTATCTTGCTCGAAAGCACTGAACCCCAACAGGAACGAATTTGTGCTTTCAGATCTGGTATTTTCCAAGGAGCAGAACGCAACTACCATTCGATTGAGAAAGAAATCCTCGCTGTCAAAAAGGCCATCCAGAAATTGGAACTCTTTATTCTCAATAAGTCTTTTCTTGTGCGCACTGATAATCAGAATTTTCAAACCTTCTGCACGCGCAAGATTGACAAGCAGATTGGACGTGGCCGCCTTGCCAGATGGCAAGAGTTTTTCTCAATGTATGATTTCCAAGTCGAATGGAAAAAGGGCAGCACCAATATTCTCCCTGACATGCTTTCCAGAGAAGGTGCGCCCTACTGGGCCCAGCATCCCACTAAGTACTGCGCTCCACCCTAACATTAGTACTTCCACTAACAAAAGTGTACAGTGAATAGACACTGTCTGGCATGCCAGATAAGACCTTCACTTTTTCCAAACCACTAACGCCCCCGGTTTGCAAAAGTAGCCCCCTGGATTGCACACAAGCACTGGTATTCTCTTGCCCACAATTGTATATAAAGGACCTAAGTCCTTCATTCTCGGGCATAGTCTGCCTAGAGTCCTCTTGTAAACATTTCTCTCCTCCTCGGCAATACAAGCTTGTAGTCTTCCAATCTTCAAGTCTCTTGTCTTTGTTCTGTTTTCCTTATGCCTTCGCTCGCCTCTACACTTGAAGCTAAGAAATCGCCTATCCGGATCTTCTACTCTCTCATGTTCACTTCCTCTCGCTCCAACCCCACCTGTGAGTCTCGCCCTGAAACGCCGTATCCTCGCTATCTCCTTCTCATTGTCATATCATCTCCTCAGTTCCATTTCGCTATCCGGATAGGCGATTTCTTAGCTTCAAGTGCAGAGGCGAGCGAAGGCATAAGGAAAACAGAACAAAGACAAGAGACTTGAAGATTGGAAGACTACAAGCTTGTATTGCCGAGGAGGAGAGAAATGTTTACAAGAGGACTCTAGGCAGACTCTGCCCGAGAATGAAGGACTTGGGTCCTTTATATACAATTGTGGGCAAGAGAATACCAGTGCTTGTGTGCAATCCAGGGGGCTACTTTTGCAAACCGGGGGCGTTAGTGGTTTGGAAAAAGTGAAGGTCTTATCTGGCATGCCAGACAGTGTCTATTCACTGTACACTTTTGTTAGTGGAAGTACTAATGTTAGGGTGGAGCGCAGTACTTAGTGGGATGCTGGGCCCAGTGGGGCGCACCTTCTCTGGAAAGCATGTCAGGGAGAATATTGGTGCTGCCCTTTTTCCATTCGACTTGGAAATCATACATTGAGAAAAACTCTTGCCATCTGGCAAGGCGGCCACATCCAATCTGCTTGTCAATCTTGCGCGTGCAGAAGGTTCGGAAATTCTGATTATCAGTGCGCACAAGAAAAGGCTTATTGAGAATAAAGAGTTCCAATTTCTGGATGGCCTTTTTTACAGCGAGGATTTCTTTCTCAATCGAATGGTAGTTGCGTTCTGCTCCTTGGAAAATACCAGATCTGAAAGCACAAATTCGTTCCTGTTGGGGTACAGTGCTTTCGAGCAAGATAGCTCCCCAGAACTCATCAGATGCATCAGTTTCAATGATGAGATTGGCATTAGCTGAGGGTATGACTAATGGAGGCAGCGACTGGAGTTGCTGTTTGATATTTGCCAACGCAGTGGTTTGGGCTGGATCCCAGAGTGGGCCATCCTTGCGGAGGCAGAGTTGGAGAAGATAGCGATCTCGAGCTAGGTGCTGATAGAAAGGAGATATGTAATTCAAGCACCCAAGAAAGCGTTGAAGCTGATGGCGATCGCGAATCTCCGCAGGGAAAGCAGCAAGGGCTTTTAGCACATGATCCTGTAATTGAATTGTTCCATTAGTAATTAGTACTCCCAAGAAATCAATGGAGGCTTTACCAATTTGAATTTTGGAGGGAGAAAGAACGAGGCCCTTCTGTTGGAGCAGATCATGGATAACCTGGAGGTGCTGAAGATGAAGATGAGGATTTTTGCTGTAGATTAAGATGTCATCAATATACACTAAGCAAAATTCATGGTAGGGAGCAAAGATAGAGTCCATGTAGCGCTGGAATTCTACTGGTGCAGTTTTAAGGCCAAAAGGGAGCACTGTCCATTCGTAAAAGCCTTGGGGAACTACAAACCCTGTTTTATGCTGATCAGCAGGCAAGAGACCTATCTGCCAGAAGCCGGCTTTTAGATCTAACTTAGAGAAGATAGTGGCTCCACTGATTTGTTGCATTAAGTATTCCTTATTGGGCAGAGGGTAAGAAATTGAAATCAGACACTTGTTGAGAGGTTTATAATTTATTACCAACCTCTTCTTACCCCGTTTTTGCTCTGAATGTTTGTTCACATAAAAGGCAGCAGCTGCCCATGCTGAGGTGGATTCCCTGATTAATCCCTGTTGCAATAATGTAGCAATTTCCTCATTGCAGAGTTGTCAGTCTTCAGCAGTAAAGCCATAAGGGCTCTCCTTATAAGGTTTAGCTCCTTCTCTAATAGGCAAGCCAATCTTGTGATGATGTACATGCTTGAAGGCTTGTGGAGAATCACCACTGCAATGGTCAAGTAATTGTTGCTCCATTTCAGCAAGAGTATTACACAGCAAGAGAGTATGAGTTTGGCGGCGAAGCTGTTTGGCTGTGTCTTGGGCCACAAGATCTTTCACAAGATCTCGTAGTTCCTGATCAGTGAGTAGAGGTTGCGCATCCGGAGGAGGACTGAATTCAGCAGGAATATGTGGAGGGGATGGCGTTGGCGAGGCACGGTATTGATCAGGGACTGGGCAATGGGGCGACATCTGATTAACAATGGCAAGATCTTCATCATACGGTCTCAGGACTTGGGTGACCTTGACACGAGCAGGAAGTTGCACAAGCTCATGATTAATAGTTAAAACCATAGTCTCAGTCGAGAAACCAAAAGGCAAATGTCGATTGAGGAAGTCGTTGCCAATAACCAGGTCAATTCCCTGTGACTCCAATTGATAGAAATTGATTTCAGTTGGATGCCCAGCTAAGGAAATGGAGATGTTGGAGGCATACCGTTTGCAAGCAATAACTCCCCCACCCATGGTGGATCCATGCATGTGATTGACTTCAGGAAGAGGCTCCCAGCAATAACTAGGCAAAGCATTATATTTACAAATATTAAATCCAGAACCTGTATCTACCAAAGCAACCAAGGAATAGGGAGTAACACCTGGTGGTCTGAGAAGGACAGTAATGAGCCAGGTTTTCATAGTATTTCTGACTGGAGAAGCAGGGGAAGTGAAGAAATCGTGACAGGAAAATGCAGCAGGAGGAAGACCTACAGAACACTGGGTCAGATGAGTAGTTACCTTCTGGTCAAGTGCATTCAAAGTCGAGGTTAACTGTGTACATTGTGCCAGAATGGTAGCTGTATGGGTTTTCAAAGTCACAATATGATCCTGAAGTTGATGAAACTGGTTAGTACAAGAAGAAGAGGGGGCAGTGGTAAGAGTGTGTACAGGAACTTGGGTAAACGGAAGAGGGAGATAATTATCAGGAGAATTATGGACAACATGAGGAGGTCGGAAAACAGAAGGTCCAGCAAAAGGGAGAGGAGTTTGTGGAGGAGGAACCAGGGAAGGAGGAAAAGGGAAAAAAGCAGGAGAGGGAATAGGTCGAGAAGGCCGTGGTGGCGGAGAAGGCGGGAGAGGAAAATCTGTTATGTCGACAGGCCTATCAGAACCAGACTCGGAGTCGGAGCTTGCCAAGAGATCAATAATATGCATTGGAGGCGTATTCATAAACAAACTGATCGCCGTATCCATAGGCAAGGCTAATTGGCAAGTAAAGCACTCAGGAGTATCCGACTCTGAACATTCATATAAGGAGTCATCAGTGGCTCCTTGCGACACCACTTCCCAAGTATCTGGATCATTGGCCAAACTGAAAAATCCCTTAAGCTGCTTCTGTTGAGAAGTCTTCGGTTGTTGTGGACAATCCTTTGCAAAATGGCCCTTCTTGCCACAAATGAAACAACCGGAAGAAGAACCTGAAGCAGGACGACGCTTGCGAAGAAAGCGTTGGGGTCGGCGTTGATAGCGACGGCGCCAATGCAGCTTGCGGAGGCGCGGGAAAGAACTTGCTTTATCACAAGAGCACTGGGAGTTCTTGAAAGAAGCTCGTCGGCGAGAAGCAGAGTGTCGTGCGAGATAGCCCGAGGAGGATGTAGAACAAAAATCATGATGTCCTACAAACTGCTGACAAATAGATGGAGAAACCAGACTAATTTCCTTGATCTTGTTCTTGAGCGAATACTCTGTACACTGCTTGCGGATATAAACTTGAACAAGCTGGAAAAGATTAGCAAATGTAAAATCAGCCACAGTTTTATGTACCTCAGTCGGCTGATTGTTGATATTGAGAATCTTTGTCTGGCCTTCAATGAGAGAGTTCACCGCTTCACCAAGTTTATGTGGAAAGCTAAAGAGATAGTGGCGCTTGGCGGAGACGTCAACAAAAATGCTGGCCCGATAAACCTATTGTTGGGCGTGAGCATTGTATTGGGCAGGAACTGATTGGTGATGGCTGCAATCAAAGCATCAGGTGCATTTGCTTGTTGGTGTGCATCCTGACTGCTAAAAATCTGTTTCTTAGATTCCTCTGATAGGAATTCCCACCAATTGGCAAGGATGCCAGTAAACCCTTTGGTTGTTTCCACAGCCGCATCGCGAGAAGACCATTTATATACATTGACCAGTGACATCATATGCCCATAAAATATCTTTAAAATATCCTTAATAGCTTGGGGCGACGCACCATCCAAATTAAGCACATACCCTGGAAAAGATTTATGTTGCAGGCGGAAACGCAGTTCACCTGCTTCATTGAGGGTCCCATCAGTATACTCCGGCATTTGCTGATATTCAGGCATCTTGGGTACACGACCAAGAGCATTGGGAAAAAGGGAGCTTGGACCACTGGTAGGTTCCTCTTTGACTACGCCTTGGTTCATGAGAGTAGGCACAGAATTGGGCTGAGGCACAGGAGACATACGAGGAACAAGAGGGGGTGAGAGGATGGTCATCACTATCAGAGTCTGAATCAGGATCAGCTGGATGATACGATCCGATTGGTCCGGGGGCAGGATCAGGAAGCAAAGGAAAGAAAAGATCAGGCTCAAGAGGAATAACTCCTGCAAGGGGAGGCCGAACAGCTGTGATGTCGGCATTATCTTGCTCCGTCCACCTAAACGTCCGGATGATGGGATGGCTGGGATCAAGCCATTCTGCAGCCTGTTCAGCATTGTAAGGCAGCTGGTCTGTAACTTCACAACCGTCAAGATAAGAAGGAAGAGTAATCATACAGAGGGGATGAAAGTTATACTGAAGAGGAGGAGCAGCATCAGAGGGTGGAAGGTTATATTGAACAGCAGTAGAAGGAGGAGCAGGGGAGCAAGAGATAGGATATATAGGAGCAGCAAGGGCCGAAGTAAGCTTGTCGGCTAGCTTGGCCAAAGCAAGCTGCAGATTAGAAAGAGCTAGGCGACACTCATCCAGGCTGGACTGGACTTGAATGTTGTGGGCGTTGCACCAGTTCAGCTGCTGTTGTTCGACAAGAACCTGTGATAATGGCACGGATGGTGTAACAACAGCAAAAGGAGAAGAGATAAGCTTACTATCATTATCCAGTGCCTCTTGATAGCCGGAAAGGGACGGCCATTCGGTAGGCTGAAACATCATGAGGGGAACTTTATGAGTGACAGCCTCAAAGTTAGATTGGATGTGAGGCACATGATTGACTGCAGTCTCTCGGCGGTACTGGAGACTGGCATCAGTGGGAAACTGAGAAGCAGTTGTTTGGGACACCCAATCACGGACCGCTTCGATGCGAGCAGAACTCTCAGGAACTTCAGAAGGAGGAGTACTGCTAATCGAAATATGAGACGAAGCGGGAAAGGCCAGGCGCATAACCTTCTTCGTATGATCACCAGAACGGCGCCGGACAATGGCACGAGTTGGTGTGTCTTCGATCATATACGGTGCTTCTTGAGAATCAACTTCATTGACTATCTGTTGATAGTCCATGTCCCATTCAGCAGGTATGGGAACTGCATCGAACTTGAACCGCGTTACCTCCGCATTGGTGGCTCCATAGAGAATGCATTCGTTAGGGGAGCGGATATTGCGAGGAATCGGATTAATAGTGGAAACCAGGTAGTTAATGCAACGGACATGAATAGCGCAGTGCTCGGACCTGGGTTTCATTTGCAGCCCTTTAACATGCACATACAAACGAAGGGCTGTAGAAAGGTGAGGATCTGCCAAGGACATCTTAAAATTGGGATATACAACCGTATATACAGGTTCCTTGTTAAGGGAACCATGGACAAGACCAAT
This sequence comes from Dipteris shenzhenensis, assembly GCF_047967505.1. Classification (NCBI taxonomy): domain Eukaryota; kingdom Viridiplantae; phylum Streptophyta; class Polypodiopsida; order Gleicheniales; family Dipteridaceae; genus Dipteris; species Dipteris shenzhenensis. The sequence continues at coordinate 94,450 of NC_141597.1, forward strand.
ACGAGCGGCTTTTATAGAAAAATGACGGGTATCAACCAGACTAACCATGCAAGTGGCGTTAACGCCAGATCGAAACAAAGGCTCAATAGCCAATACAAAACAACCGTAATGGATATATTGATAACCAGACTGAGTAAACAAATCTATCTCAGACTGGGAGAAGAGAGGAAGATAGACACCTGTATTGCCTTCATCGGCAATATTCATACACACTTCGGATATTTTAATATGGCGAAGTGCCTTATTCTGAAACATCGAAAATTTATAGACCTCTTCCGGATCTATGATAGGGAGGTTCCAAGAATGCTTGGACTCCGTAAGTTCAGTGGTAGTGGAGGCGGAGCGGGGAGAAGAGATGCGAGCAGACAAAGCACGGAAGAGTTTGGCCATCGTGATAAACAGAACAACGTTACAGAAACTGGCTTCACACGTCACGCTAGTGCTCAACCACGGAAACGGCACCTCTGGCCTGAAGGGGGGAGCGGCAGCGACAGGGTCCCAGACACTCTTCGAGTGAAACACAACAACAATAACGAGGCTCTGATAGCAAAAGACAAAACGCTTGCCGATACTCACGTCTGCTCAGATATGGTAGACGAAACGATTCTCGATAACGATACCGAGAGGGATAGCGAAATGGAACTGAGGAGATGATATGACAATGAGAAGGAGATAGCGAGGATACGGCGTTTCAGGGCGAGACTCACAGGTGGGGTTGGAGCGAGAGGAAGCGAACATGAGAGAGTAGAAGATCCGGATAGGCGATTTCTTAGCTTCAAGTGCAGAGGCGAGCGAAGGCATAAGGAAAACAGAACAAAGACAAGAGACTTGAAGATTGGAAGACTACAAGCTTGTATTGCCGAGGAGGAGAGAAATGTTTACAAGAGGACTCTAGGCAGACTCTGCCCGAGAATGGACTTGGGTCCTTTATATACAATTGTGGGCAAGAGAATACCAGTGCTTGTGTGCAATCCAGGGGGCTACTTTTGCAAACCGGGGGCGTTAGCGGTTTGGAAAAAGTGAAGGTCTTATCTGGCATGCCAGACAGTGTCTATTCACTGTACACTTTTGTTAGTGGAAGTACTAATGTTAGGGTGGAGCGCAGTACTTAGTGGGATGCTGGGCCCAGTAGGGCGCACCTTCTCTGGAAAGCATGTCAGGGAGAATATTGGTGCTGTCCTTTTTCCATTCGACTTGGAAATCATACATTGAGAAAAACTCTTGTCATCTGGCAAGGCGGCCACGTCCAATCTGCTTGTCAATCTTGCGCGTGCAGAAGGTTCGAAAATTCTGATTATCAGTGCACACAAGAAAAGGCTTATTGAGAATAAAGAGTTCCAATTTCTGGATGGCCTTTTTGACAGCGAGGATTTCTTTCTCAATCGAATGGTAGTTGCGTTCTGCTCCTTGGAAAATACCAGATCTGAAAGCACAAATTCGTTCCTGTTGGGGTTCAGTGCTTTCGAGCAAGATAGCTCCCCAGAACTCATCAGATGCATCAGTTTCAATGATGAGATTGGCATTAGCTGAGGGTATGGCTAATGGAGGCAGCGACTGGAGTTGCTGTTTGATATTTGCCAACGTAGTGGTTTGGGCTGGACCCCAGAGTGGGCCATCCTTGCGGAGGCAGAGTTGGAGAAGATAGCGATCTCGAGCCAGGTGCTGATAGAAAGGAGATATGTAATTCAAGCACCCAAGAAAGCGTTGAAGCTGATGGCGATCGCGAATCTCCGCAGGGAAAGCAGCAAGGGCTTTTAGCACATGATCCTGTAATTGAATTGTTCCATTAGTAATTAGTACTCCCAAGAAATCAATGGAGGCTTTACCAATTTGAATTTTGGAGGGAGAAAGAACGAGGCCCTTCTGTTGGAGCAGATCATGGATAACCTGGAGGTGCTGAAGATGAAGATGAGGATTTTTGGTGTAGATTAAGATGTCATCAATATACACTAAGCAAAATGCATGGTAGGGAGCAAAGATAGAGTCCATGTAGCGCTGGAATTCTACTGGTGCAGTTTTAAGGCCAAAAGGGAGCACTGTCCATTCGTAAAAGCCTTGGGGAACTACAAACCCTGTTTTATGCTGATCAGCAGGCAAGAGACCTATCTGCCAGAAGCCGGCTTTTAGATCTAACTTAGAGAAGATAGTGGCTCCACTGATTTGTTGCATTAAGTATTCCTTATTGGACAGAGGGTAAGAAATTGAAATCAGACACTTGTTGAGAGGTTTATAATTTATTACCAACCTCTTCTTACCTCGTTTTTGCTCTGAATGTTTGTTCACATAAAAGGCAGCAGCTGCCCATGCTGAGGTGGATTCCCTGATTAATCCCTGTCGCAATAATGTAGCAATTTCCTCATTGCAGAGTTATCGGTCTTCAGCAGTAAAGCCATAAGGGCTCTCCTTATAAGGTTTAGCTCCTTCTCTAATAGGCAAGCCAATCTTGTGATGATGTACATGCTTGAAGGCTTGTGGAGAATCACCACTGCAATGGTCAAGTAATTGTTGCTCCATTTCAGCAAGAGTATTACACAGCAAGAGAGTATGAGTTTGGCGGCGAAGCTGTTTGGCTGTGTCTTGGGCCACAAGATCTTTCACAAGATCTCGTAGTTCCTGATCAGTGAGTAGAGGTTGCGCATCCGGAGGAGGACTGAATTCAGCAGGAATATGTGGAGGGGATGGCGTTGGCGAGGCACGGTATTGATCAGGGACTGGGCAATGGGGCGACATCTGATTAACAATGGTAAGATCTTCATCATACGGTCTCAGGACTTGGGTGACCTTGACACGAGCAGGAAGTTGCACAAGCTCATGATTAATAGTTAAAACCATAGTCTCAGTCGAGAAACCAAAAGGCAAATGTCGATTGAGGAAGTCGTTGCCAATAACCAGGTCAATTCCCTGTGACTCCAATTGATAGAAATTGATTTCAGTTGGATGCCCAGCTAAGGAAATGGAGATGTTGGAGGCATACCGTTTGCAAGCAATAACTCCCCCACCCATGGTGGATCCATGCATGTGATTGACTTCAGGAAGAGGCTCCCAGCAATAACTAGGCAAAGCATTATATTTACAAATATTAAATCCAGAACCTGTATCTACCAAAGCAACCAAGGAATAGGGAGTAACACCTGGTGGTCTGAGAAGGACAGTAATGAGCCAGGTTTTCATAGTATTTCTGACTAGAGAAGCAGGGGAAGTGAAGAAATCGTGACAGGAAAATGCAGCAGGAGGAAGACCTACAGAACACTGGGTCAGATGAGTAGATACCTTCAGGTCAAGTGCATTCAAAGTCGAGGTTAACTGTGTACATTGTGCCAGAATGGTAGCTGTATGGGTTTTCAAAGTCACAATATGATCCTGAAGTTGATGAAACGGGTTAGTACAAGAAGAAGAGGGGGCAGTGGTAAGAGTGTGTACAGGAACTTGGGTAAACGGAAAAGGGAGATAATTATCAGGAGAATTATGGACAACATGAGGAGGTCGGAAAACAGAAGGTCCAGCAAAAGGGAGAGTAGTTTGTGGAGGAGGAACCAGGGAAGGAGGAAAAGGGAAAAAAGCAGGAGAGGGAATAGGTCGAGAAGGCCGTGGTGACGGAGAAGGCGGGAGAGGAAAATCTGTTATGTCGACAGGCCTATCAGAACCAGACTCGGAGTCGGAGCTTGCCAAGAGAGCAATAATATGCATTGGAGGCGTATTCATAAACAAACTGATCGCCGTATCCATACGCAAGGCTAATTGGCAAGTAAAGCACTTAGGAGTATCCGACTCTAAACATTCATATAAGGAGTCATAAGTGGCTCCTTGCGACACCACTTCCCAAGTATCTGGATCATTGACCAAACTGAAAAATCCCTTAAGCTGCTTCTGTTGAGAAGTCTTCGGTTGTTGTGGACAATCCTTTGCAAAATGGCCCTTCTTGCACAAATGAAACAACCGGAAGAAGAACCTGAAGCAGGACAACGCTTGCGAAGAAAGCGTTGGGGTCGGCGTTGATAGCGACGGCGCCAATGCAGCTTGCGGAGGCGCGGGAAAGAACTTGCTTTATCACAAGAGCATTGGGATTTCGTGAAAGAAGCTCGTCGGCGAGAAGCAGAGTGTCGTGCGAGATAGCCCGAGGAGGATGTAGAACAAAAATCATGATGTCCTACAAACTGCTGACAAATAGATGGAGAAACCAGACTAATTTTCGTGATGTTGTTCTTGAGCGAATACTCTGTACACTGCTTGCGGATATAAACCTGAACAAACTGGAAAAGATTAGCAAATGTAAAATCAGCCACAGGTTTATGTACCTCAGTCGGCTGATTGTTGATATTGAGAATCTTTGTCTGGCCTTCAATGAGAGAGTTCACCGCTTCACCAAGTTTATGTGGAAGGCTAAAGAGATAGTGGCGCTTGGCGGAGACGTTAGCAAAAATGCCGGCCCGATAAACCAATTGTTCGGCGTGAGCATTGTATTGGGCTAACTGAAAGAGATCACAGAGCTTCAGAGCAAAGAATTCATTTGAAGCCTGAGCGCGATCATCGGTGAATGTGGGCAGGAACTGATTGGTGATGGCTGCAATCAAAGCATCAGGTGCATTTGCTTGTTGGTGTGCATCCTGACTGCTAAAAATCTGTTCCTTAGATTCCTCTGATAGGAATTCCCACCAATTGGCAAGGATGCCAGTAAACCCTTTGGTTGTTTCCACAGCCGCATCGCGAGGAGACCATTTATATACATTGACCAGTGACATCATATGCCCATAAAATATCTTTAAAATATCCTTAATAGCTTGGGGCGACGCACCATCCAAATTAAGCACATACCCTGGAAAAGCTTTATGTTGCAGGCGGAAACGCAGTTCACCTGCTTCATTGAGGGTCCCATCAGTATACTCCGGCATTTGCTGATATTCAGGCATCTTGGGTACACGACCATGAGCATTGGGAAAAAGGAAGCTTGGACCACTGGTAGGTTCCTCTTTGACTCCGCCTTGGTTGATGAGAGTAGGCACAGAATTGGGCTGAGGCACAGGAGACATACGAGGAACAAGAGGGGGTGCATGAGGAAGCAGAGGATGGTCATCACTATCAAAGTATGAATCAGGATCAGCTGGATGATCCGATCCGATTGGTCCGGGGGCAGGATGAGGAAGCAAAGGAAAGAAAAGATCAGGCTTAAGAGGAATAACTCCTCTAAGGGGAGGCCGAACAGCTGTGATGTCGGCATTATCCTGCTCCGTCCACCTAAACGCCCGGATGATGGGATGGCTGGAATCAAGCCATTCTGCAGCCTGTTCAGCATTGTAAGGCAGCTGGTCTGTAAGTTCACAACCGTCAAGATAAGAAGGAAGAGTAATCATACAGAGGGGATGAAAGTTATACTGAAGAGGAGGAGCAGCATCAGAGGGTGGAAGGCTATATTGAACAGCAGTAGAAGGGGGAGCAGGGGAGCAAGAGATAGGATATACAGGAGCAGCAAGGGCCGAAATAATTTTGTCGGCTAGCTTGGCCAAAGCAAGCTGCAGATTATAAAGAGCTAGGCGACACTCATCCAGGCTAGACTGGACTTGAATGTTGTGGGTGTTGCAGCAGTTCAGCTGCTGTTGTTCGACAGGAACCTGTGATAATGGCACGGATGGTGTAACAACAGCAAAAGGAGAAGAGATAAGCTTACTATCATTATCCAGTGCCTCTTGATAGCCGGGAAGGGACGGCCATTCGGTAGGCTGAAACATCATGAGGGGAACTTTATGAGTGACAGCCTCAAAGTTAGATTGGATGTGAGGCACATGATTGACTGCAGTCTCTCGGCGGTACTGGAGACTGGCATCAGTGGGAAACTGAGAAGCAGCTGTTTGGGACACCCAATCACGGACCGCTTCGATGCGAGCAGAACTCTCAGGAACTTCAGAAGGAGGAGTACTGCTAATCGAAATATGAGACGAAGCGGGAAAGGCCAGGCGCATAACCTTCTTCGTATGATCACCAGAACGGCGCCGGACAATGGCACGAGTTGGTGTGTCTTCGATCATATACGGTGCTTCTTGAGAATCAACTTCATTGACTATCTGTTGATAGTCCATGTCCCATTCAGCAAGCATGGGAAGTGCATCGAACTTGAACCGCGTTACCTCCGCATTGGTGGCTCCATAGAGAATGCATTCGTTAGGGGAGCGGATATTGCGAGGAATTGGATTAATAGTGAAAACGAGGTAGTTAATGCAACGGACATGAATAGCGCAGTGCTTGGACCTGGGTTTCATTTGCAGCCCTTTAACATGCACATACAAACGAAGGGCTGTAGAAAGGTGAGGATCTGCCAAGGACATCTTAAAATTGGGATATACAACCGTATATACAGGTTCCTTGTTAAGGGAACCATGGACAAGACCAATACGAGCGGCTTTTATAGACAAATGACGGGTATCAACCAGACTAACCATGCAAGTGGCGTTAACGCCAGATCGAAACAAAGGCTCAATAGCCAACAGAAAACAACCGTAATGGATATATTGATAACCAGACCGAGTAAACGAATCTATCTCAGACTGGGAGAAGAGAGCAAGATAGACGCCTGTATTGCCTTCATCGGCAATATTGATACACACTTCGGATATTTTAATATGGCGAAGTGTCTTATACTGAAACAGCGAAAATTTATAGACCTCTTCCGGATCTATGATAGGGAGGTTCCAAGAATGCTTGGACTCCGTAAGTTCAGTGGTAGTGGAGGCGGAGCGGGGAGAAGAGATGCGAGCAGACAAAGCACGGAAGAGCTTGGTCATCGTGATAAATAGAACAACGTTACAGAAACTGGCTTCACACGTCACGCTAGTGCTCAACCACGGAAACGGCACCTCTGGCCTGAAGGGGGGAGCGGCAGCGACAGGGTCCCAGACACTCTTCGAGTGAAACACAACAACAATAACGAGGCTCTGATACCAAAAGACATCATATGCCCATAAAAAATCTTCAAAATATCCTTGATGGCTTGGGGAGAAGCACCATCCAAATTAAGCACGTACCCTGGAAAGGATTTGTGTTGCAGACGGAAACGAAGTTCGCCTGCTTCGTTGAGGGTCCCGTCCGTATACTCCGGCATCTGCTGATATTCAGGCATCTTGGGTACACGACCAGGAGAATTGGGGAAGAGCGGACTTGGACCACTGGCAGGTTCCTCTTTGACTGCGCCTTGGTTCATGAGAGTAGGCACAGAATTGGGCTGAGGCACAGGAGACATACGAGGAACAAGAGGGGGTGCATGAGGAAGCAGAGGATGGTCATCACTATCAGAGTCTGAATCAGGATCAGCTGGATGATCCGATCCGATTGGTCCGGGGGTAGGATGAGGAAGCAAAGGAAAGAAAAGATCAGGCTCAAGAGGAATAACTCCTCCAAGGGGAGGCCGAACAGCTGTGATGTCGGCATTATCCTGCTCCGTCCACCTAAACGCCCGGATGATGGGATGGCTGGGATCAAGCCATTCTGCAGCCTGTTCAGCATTGTAAGGCAGCTGGTCTGTAACTTCACAACCGTCAAGATACAAAAGACAACACGCTTGCCGATACTCACGTCTGCTCAGATATGGTAGACGAAACGATTACCGATAACGATACCGAGAGGGATAGCGAAATGGAACTGAGGAGACGATACGACAATGAGAAGGAGATAGCGAGGATACGGCGTTTTAGGGCGAGACTCACAGGTGGGGTTGGAGCGAGAGGAAGCGAACATGGGAGAGTAGAAGATCCGGATAGGCGATTTCTTAGCTTCAAGTGCAGAGGCGAGCGAAGGCATAAGAAAAACAGAACAAAGACAAGAGACTTGAAGATTGGAAGACTACAAGCTTGTATTGCCGAGGAGGAGAGAAATGTTTACAAGAGGACTCTAGGCAGACTCTGCCCGGGAATGAAGGACTTGGGTCCTTTATATACAATTGTGGGCAAGAGAATACCAGTGCTTGTGTGCAATCCAGGGGGCTACTTTTGCAAACCGGGGGCGTTAGTGGTTTGGAAAAAGTGAAGGTCTTATCTGGCATGCCAGACAGTGTCTATTCACTGTACACTTTTGTTAGTGGAAGTACAAATGTTAGGGCGGAGCACAGTACTTAGTGGGATGTTGGGCCCAATAGGGCGCACCTTCTCCGAAAAGCATATCGGGGAGAATATTGGTACTGCCCTTTTTCCATTCAACCTGAAAATCACACATAGCAAAGAATTCTTGCCATCTGGCAAGACGGCCGCGTCCAATCTGCTTATCAATCTTTCGAGTGCAGAAGGTACGGAAATTCTGATTATCTGTGCGTACAAGAAAAGGCTTATTCAGGATGAAGAGTTCCAATTTTTGGATTGCCTTTTTGACGGCCAAAATCTCTTTTTCGATTGAATGATAGTTGCGCTCGGCTCCTTGGAAAATACCAGATCGGAAAGCACAAATACGTTCTTGCTGTGGAGCTGTGCTTTCAAGTAAGATCGCACCCCAGAACTCATCAGATGCATCGGTTTTAATGATGAGGTTAGCGTTGACAGAAGGGATAGCTAATGGCGGTAAAGACTGGAGGTGTTGTTTGATATTTGCTAGAGCAGTGGATTGGGCTGGACCCCAGACTGGACTCCAGACTGGACCATCCTTGCGTAGGCAGAGTTGAAGGAGATAGCGATCTCGGGCCAGGTGTCGGGCCAGGTGCTGATAGAAAGGGGCAATATAATTCAAGCACCCAAGAAAGGGTTGGAGTTGATGACGATCCCGGATCTCCGCAGGGAAAGCAGCAAGGGCTTTTAAAACATGGTCCTGTAGTTGAATTGCTCCATTAGTGATTAGAACCCCTAAGAAGTCAATAGATGCTTTACCAATTTGAATTTTGGAGGGAGAAAGAACCAGGCCCTTTTGTTGGAGGAGATCATGGATAACCTGGAGGTGCTGCAAATGGAGATGAGGATTTTTGCTATAGATGAAGATGTCATCAATATAAACTAAGCAAAATGCATGATAGGGAGCGAAGATTGAATCCATGTAGCGCTGGAATTCCACTGGTGCAGTTTTCAGGCCAAAGGGAAGCACTGTCCATTCATAAAAGCCTTGGGGGACCACAAACCCAGTTTTGTACTGGTCCTCAGGCAAGAGGCCTATCTGCCAGAAGCCAGCTTTAAGATCTAACTTAGAAAATATCGTGGCTCCGCTGATCTGTTGCATTAAATATTTCTTATTGGGTAGAGGATAAGAAATTGGAATGAGACACTTATTGAGAGGTTTATAATTTATGACTAACCTCTTCTTACCCCTTTTGTGCTCCGAATGTTTGTTCACATAAAATGCAGCAGCTGCCCAAGCAGATGTGGATTTCCTGATTAATCCCTGTTGTAATAAAGCAGCAATCTCCTCATTACAGAGTTGTCGATCTTCAGCAGTAAAACCATAAGGGCTTTCTTTATATGGTTTAGCGCCTTCTTTAATTGGCAAGCCAATCCGATGATGATGTACATGTTTGAAGGCTTGTGGCGAATCACCGCTACAATGTTGGAGTAATTGTTGCTCCATCTCAGCAAGAGTATTACATAGCAAGAGAGTATGAGTCTGGCGGCGAAGCTGTTTGGCTGTATCCTGAGCCACAAGATCGTTGACGAGATCGCGGAGTTCCTGATCAGTAAGGAGAGGTTGCGCATCCGAAGGAGGACTGAACTCAGCAGGAGGATGCGGAGGAGATGGCGTGGGTGACGCACGATATTGATCAGGGACTGGGCAATGTGGCGACATCTGATTGACGATGGCAAGATCCTCCTCATAAGGTTTTAAGACTTGGGAGACCTTGACACGAGCATGAATTTGTACATGCTCCTGATTGATAGTTAGAACCATTGTCTCCGTAGAGAAACCGAAAGGCAAATGTCGATTGAGGAAGTCGTTACCAATAACCAGGTCAATCCCTTGTGATTCCAATTGATAGAAATTGATTTCAGTTGGATGCCCAGCCAAGGAAATGGAGATGTTGGAGGCATACCGTTTGCAAGCAATAACACCTCCGCCCATAGTAGAACCGTGCATGTGATCGACTTCAGGAAGAGGTTCCCAACAGTAGGTAGGCAAAGCATTATATTTGCAAATATTGAAGCCGGAACCTGTATCTACTAAAGCAACCAAAGAATAGGGAGTAACACCTGGTGGTCGGAGAAGGACAGAAATAAGCCAGGTTTTCATAGTATTTCGGACTGGGGAAGCAGGAGAAGTGAAGAAATCCTGACAAGCAAAGGCAGCAGGCGGAAGACCTGAAGAACACTGAGTGAGATGAGTGGAAACCTTCTGATCAAGCGCATTAAGTGTAGACGTTAACTGTGTACATTGCGCCAGAATGGTAGCCGTATGGGTCTTCAAGGTCGTGAGATTCTCCTGAAGCTTATGAAACTGATTAGTACAAGTAGTAAGAGACGGGGAAGTTGTAAGAGTTTGTACAGGAATTTGGGTAAAAGGAGGAGGAAGGTAACTAGGCGAAGGATCAGAGGGAGTATGGACAAAGTGAGGAGGACGAAAAACAGAGGGTCCACCAAAAGGGAGAGTAGTTGGTGGAAGAGGAACCAGGGAAGGAGGAAAAGGGAAAAAGGCTGGAGAGGGAATAGGTCGAGAGGGTCGTGGTGGTAGCGAAGGCGGCAAAGGGAAATCTGTAATGTCGAGAGGTCTATCAGAACCAGAGTCGGAGTTGGAGCTTGCCAAGAGATCAATAATATTCATCGAAGAGTATTCATAAACAAACTTATCTCTGAATCCATAGGCAAGGCTAATTGACAAGCCAAGCAATCGGGAGTGTCCGACTCGGAGTATTCATACAAAGAATCATCAGTGGCGCCTTGAGACACAACTTCCCAATTATGCGGATCATCCACCAAACGGAAAAATCCTTTTAGTTGCTTCTGTTGAGGAGTCTTCGGTTCTTGAGGACAATCTTTAGCAAAGTGGCCTTTTTTGCCACAAATAAAACAACCAGAAGAAGATCCTGACGAAAGACGACGCTTGCGCAGAAAGCGTTGGGGTCGGCGTTGATAGCGACGGCGCCAATGTATTTTTCGGAGGCGCGGAAAAGTATTAGACCCACTACAAGAGCACTGAGATTTCTTGAAAGAAGCTCGTCGTTTAGAAGCAGAGTGGCGTGCGAAAGAGCTCGCAGAAGATGTAGAACAGAAGTCATGATGGCCCACAAACTGCTGACTGATAGAAGGCGAAACCAGACTAATTTCCTTGATCTTGTTCTTCAGTGTATACTCTGTACACTGCTTTCTGATATAAACCTGAACAAGCTGAAAAAGATTAGCGAATGTAAAATCAGCCACAGTTTTATGTACCTCTGTGGGTTGATTGTTGATGTTCAGGATCTTGGTTTGGCCTTCAATGAGAGAATTAACCGCTTCACCAAGCTTATGGGGAAGACTGAACAGATAATGGCGCTTGGCGGAGACGTCAGCAAAGATGCCAGCCCTATAAACTAATTGTTGGGCATGGGCATTGTATTGGGCTAACTGAAAGAGGTCGCACAGCTTAAGAGCAAAGAATTCGTTGGAAGCCTGCGCTCGATCATCAGTAAATATGGGCAGAAACTGATTGGTGATGGCGGCAATCAGGGCATCAGGTGCATTCGCTTGTTGCGTATCCTGACTGCTAAAAATCTGTTCCTTAGATTGCTCAGACAAGAATTCCCACCAATTGGCAAGGATGCCAGTAAACCCTTTGGTTGTTTCCACAGCCACATCGCGAGGAGACCATTTATATACATTGACCAGCGACATCATATGCCCATAAAAAATCTTCAAAATATTCTTGATGGCTTGGGGAGAAGCACCATCCAAATTAAGCACGTACCCTGGAAAGGATTTGTGTTGCAGACGGAAACGAAGTTCGCCTGCTTCGTTGAGGGTCCCGTCCGTATACTCCGGCATCTGCTGATATTCAGGCATCTTGGGTACACGACCAGGAGAATTGGGGAAGAGCGGACTTGGACCATTGGCAGATTCCTCTTTGACTGCGCCTTGGTTCATGAGAGTAGGCACAGAATTGGGCTGAGGCACATGAGACATACGAGGAACAAGAGGGGGTGCATGAGGAAGCAGAGGATGGTCATCACTATCAAAGTCTGAATCAGGATCAGCTGGATGATCCGATCCGATTGGTCCGGGGGCAAGATGAGGAAGCAAAGGAAAGAAAAGATCAGGCTCAAGAGGAATAACTCCTCCAAGGGGAGGCCGAACAGCTGTGATGTCGGCATTATCCTGCTCCGTCCACCTAAACGCCCGGATGATGGGATGGCTGGGATCAAGCCATTCTGCAGCCTTTTCAGCATTGTAAGGCAGCTGGTCTGTAACTTCACAACCGTCAAGATAAGAAGGAAGAGTAATCATACAGAGGGGATGAAAGTTATACTGAAGAGGAGGAGCAGCATCAGGGGGGGGAAGAGTATAGGAAACAGCAGCAGAAGGACAAGGGACAGGATATACAGGAGTAGCAAGAGCCGAAGTAAGCTTGTCGTCGAGCTTAGCTAGAGCAAGCTGCAGATTATAAAGAGCTAAGCGACACTCATCCAGGCTGGACTGTACTTGAATGTTATGGGCATTACACCAGTTCAGCTGCTGTTGCTCGACAGGAACTTGAGATAATGGGACAGATGGTGAAACAACAGCAAAAGGGGAAGAGATAAGCTTACTGTCAGTATCGACGGCCTCTTGATAGCGGGAAAGGGACGGCCATTCGGTAGGCTGAAACATCATGAGGGGCACTTTATGTGTGATGGCCTCAAAGTTGGATTGGATGTGAGGCACATGGTTAACGGCAGTCTCACGGCGGTCCTGGAGACTAGCATCACTGGGAAACTGGGAAGCAGCTATTTGAGACACCCAATCACGCACCGCTTCCATTCGAGCAGAACTCTCAGGCAGAGGAGAAACTTCAGATGGAGGAGTACTGCTAATGGAAATATGGGAGGAAGCGGGAAAAGCCAGACGCATAACCTTCTTTGAGTGATCACCAGAACGGCGCCGGACAATTGCACGAGTTGGTGTGTCTTCGATCGTGTACGAAACGTCTTCCTGAGAATCCACTTCATTGACTATCTGTTGATAGTCCATGTCCCATTCAGCAGGCATGGGAACTGCATCGAACTTAAACCGAGTCACCTCTGCATTGGTGGCTCCATAAAGAATGCATTCGTCAGGGGAGCGGATATTGCGAGGGATCGGATTGATCGTGGACACCAGGTAGTTGATGCAACGGACATGAATCGCACAATGTTCCGACCTGGGTTTCATCTGCAGCCCTTTGACATGGACATACAAATGGAGGGCTGTGGAGAGATGAGGATCTGTCAAAGACATCTTGAAGTTGGGATAAACAACAGTATATACAAGTTCTTTATTTAAAGAACCATGGACAAGACCAATCCTAGCGGCTTTAATAGACAGATGACGAGTATTAACCAGACTAACCATGCAGGTGGCGTTAACGCCAGACCGAAACAATGGTTCGATGGCTAACACGAAACAGCCATAGTGAATATATTGGTAACCGGATCGAGTGAAGGACTCGATCTCGGACTGGGAAAAGAGAGGGAGATAGATGCCCGTATTGCCTTCATCGGCAATATTAATACACACTTCGGATATCTTAATATGGCGAGGCGCCTTGTACTGAAACATCGAAAATTTATAGACCTCTTCCGGATCTATGATAGGGAGGTTCCAAGAATGCTTGGACTCCGTAAGTTCAGTGGTAGTGGAGGCAGAGCGGGGAGAAGAGATGCGAGCAGACAAAGCACGGAAGAGCTTGGCCATCGTGATAAACAGAACAACGTTACAGAAACTGGCTTCACACGTCACGCTAGTGCTCAACCACGGAAACGGCACCTCTGGCCTGAAGGGGGGAGCGGCAGCGACAGGGTTTTTCAGACACTGTTCGAGTGAAACACAACCACAATAACGAGGCTCTGATACCAAATCGAAAATTTATAATCGGATCCGGAAGAGGTCTATAAATTTTCACTGTTTCAGAATAAGGCACTTCGCCATATTAAAATATCCGAAGTGTATCAATATTGCCGATGAAGGCAATACAGGCGTCTATCTTCCTCTCTTCTCCCAGTCTGAGATAGATTCGTTTACTCGGTCTGGTTATCAATATATCCATTACGGTTGTTTTCTGTTGGCTATTGAGCCTTTGTTTCGATCTGGCGTTAACGCCACTTGCATGGTTAGTCTGGTTGATACCCGTCATTTGTCTATAAAAGCCGCTCGTATTGGTCTTGTCCATGGTTCCCTTAACAAGGAACCTGTATATACGGTTGTATATCCCAATTTTAAGATGTCCTTGGCAGATCCTCACCTTTCTACAGCCCTTCGTTTGTATGTGCATGTTAAAGGGCTGCAAATGAAACCCAGGTCCGAGCACTGCGCTATTCATGTCCGTTGCATTAACTACCTGGTTTCCACTATTAATCCGATTCCTCGCAATATCTGCTCCCCTGATGAATGCATTCTCTATGGAGCCACCAATGCGGAGGTAACGCGGTTCAAGTTCGATGCAGTTCCCATGCCTACTGAATGGGACATGGACTATCAACAGATAGTCAATGAAGTTAATTCTCAAGAAGCACCGTATATGATCGAAGACACACCAACTCGTGCCATTGTCCGGCGCCGTTCTGGTGATCATACGAAGAAGGTTATGCGCCTGGCCTTTCCCGCTTCGTCTCATATTTCGATTAGCAGTACTCCTCCTTCTGAAGTTCCTGAGAGTTCTGCTCGCATGGAAGCGGTCCGTGATTGGGTGTCCCAAACAGCTGCTTCTCAGTTTTCCACTGATGCCAGTCTCCAGTACCGCCGAGAGACTATAGTCAATCATGTGCCTCACATCCAATCTAACTTTGAGGCTGTCACTCATAAAGTTCCCCTCATGATGTTTCAGCCTACCGAATGGCCGTCCCTTCCCAGCTATCAAGAGGCACTGGATAATGATAGTAAGCTTATCTCTTCTCCTTTTGCTGTTGTTACACCATCCGTGCCATTATCACAGGTTCCTGTCGAACAACAGCAGCTGAACTGGTGCAACGCCCACAACATTCAAGTCCAGTCCAGCCTGGATGAGCGTCGCCTAGCTCTTTCTAATCTGCAGCTTGCTTTGGCCATCGTGATAAATAGAACAACATTACAGAAACTGGCTTCACACGTCACGCTAGTGCTCAACCACGGAAACGGCACCGATAACGATACCGAGAGGGATAGCGAAATGGAACTGAGGAGATGATACGACAATGAGAAGGAGATAGCGAGGATACGGCGTTTCAGGGCGAGACTCACAGGTGGGGTTGGAGCGAGAGGAAGCGAACATGAGAGAGTAGAAGATCCGGATAGATGATTTCTTAGCTTCAAGTGCAGAGGCGAGCGAAGGCATAAGGAAAACGGAACAAGAGACTTGAAGATTGGAAGACTACAAGCTTGTATTGCCGAGGAGGAGAGAAATGTTTACAAGAGGACTCTAGGCAGACTCTGCCCGAGAATGAAGGACTTGGGTCCTTTATATACAATTGTGGGCAAGAGAATACCAGTGCTTGTGTGCAATCCAGGGGGCTGCTTTTGGAAACCGGGGGCGTTAGTGGTTTGGAAAAAGTGAAGGTCTTATCTGGCATGCCAGACAGTGTCTATTCACTGTACACTTTTATTAGTGGAGGTACAGATGTTAGGGCGGAGCACAGTACTTAGTGGGATGTTGGGGCCAATAGGGCGCACCTTCTCTGGAAAGCATATCGGGGAGAATATTGGTACTGCCCTTTTTCCATTCAACCTGAAAATCATACATAGCAAAGAATTCTTGCCATCTGGCAAGACGGCTGCGTCCAATCTGCTTATCAATCTTTCCTTATAGGGTTTAGCGCCTTCTTTAATGGGCAAGCCAATCCGATGATGATATACATGTTTGAAGGCTTGTGGCGAATCACCACTACAATGTTGGAGTAATTGTTGCTTCATCTCAGCAAGAGTATTACATAGCAAGAGAGCATGAGTCTGGCGGCGAAGCTGTTTGGCTGTATCCTGAGCCACAAGATCGTTGACAAGATCGTGGAGTTCCTGATCAGTAAGGAGAGGTTGCGCATCCAAAGGAGGACTGAACTCAGCAGGAGGATGCGGAGGAGATGGCGTGGGTGACACACGATATTGATCAGGGACTGGGCAATGTGGCGACATCTGATTGACGATGGCAAGATCCTCCTCATAAGGTTTCAAGACTTGGGAGACCTTGACACGAGCAGGAATTTGTACAAGCTCTTGATTGATAGTTAGAACCATTGTCTCTGTAGAGAAACGCTATTGTTTCATAGTTAGAACCATTGTCTTTTGGTATCAGAGCCTCGTTATTGTTGTTCTGTGTTTCACTCGAAGAGTGTCTGGGACCCTGTCGCTGCCGCTCCCCCCCTAGGCCAGAGGTGCCATTCTGCGGTTGAGCACTAGCGTGACGTGTGAAGCCAGTCTCTGTATCTTTGCCCTGCTTATCACAATGGCCAAACTATTCCGTGCCCTCTCTGCTCGCATCTCTTCTACCCGCTCCGCCTCCACTACTACTGAACTTACGGAGTCCAAGCACTCTTGGAATCTCCCTATTATAGATCCGGAAGAGGTCTATAAATTTTTGATGTTTCAGTACAAGGCGCTTCGCCATATTAAGATATCCGAAGTGTGTATTAATATTGCCGATGAAGGCAATACGGGCGTCTATCTCCCTCTCTTTTTCCAGTCCGAGATCGAGTCCTTCACTCGATCCGGTTACCAATATATTCACTATGGCTGTTTCGTGTTAGCCATCGAACCATTGTTTCGGTCTGGCGTTAACGCCACCTGCATGGTTAGTCTGGTTGATACTCGTCATCTGTCTATTAAAGCCGCTAGGATTGGTCTTATCCATGGTTCTTTAAATAAAGAACCTGTATATACTGTTGTTTATCCCAACTTCAAGATGTCTTTAGCAGATCCTCATCTCTCCACAGCCCTCCGTTTGTATGTCCATGTCAAAGGGCTGCAGATGAAACCCAGGTCGGAACATTGTGCGATTCATGTCCGTTGCATCAACTACCTGGTGTCCACGATCAATCCGATCCCTCGCAATATCCGCTCCCCTGACGAATGCATTCTTTATGGAGCCACCAATGCGGAGGTGACTCGGTTCAAGTTCGATGCGATTCCCATGCCTGCGGAATGGGACATGGACTATCAACAGATAGTCAATGAAGTGGATTCTCAGGAAGACGTTTCGTACACGATCGAAGACACACCAACTCGTGCAATTGTCCGGCGCCGTTCTGGTGATCACTCAAAGAAGGTTATGCGTCTGGCTTTTCCCGCTTCCTCTCATATTTCCATTAGCAGTACTCCTCCATCTGAAGTTTCTCCTCTGCCTGAGAGTTCTGCTCGAATGGAAGCGGTGCGTGATTGGGTGTCTCAAATAGCTGCTTCCCAGTTTCCCTGTGATGCTAGTCTCCAGTACCGCCGTGAGACTGCCGTTAACCATGTGCCTTACATCCAATCCAACTTTGAGGCCATTACACATAAAGTGCCCCTCATGATGTTTCAGCCTACCGAATGGCCGTCCCTTTCCAGCTATCAAGAGGCCGTCGATACTGACAGTAAGCTTATCTCTTCCCCTTTTGCTGTTGTTTCACCATCTGTCCCATTATCTCAAGTTCCTGTCGAGCAACAGCAACTGAACTGGTGTAATGCCCATAACATTCAAGTAGAGTCCAGCCTGGATGAGTGTCGCTTAGCTCTTTATAATCGTGGCGTTAACGCCAGATTGAAACAAAGGCTCAATAGCCAACACAAAACAACCGTAATGGATATATTGATAACCAGACCGAGTAAACGAATCTATCTCAGACTGGGAGAAGAGAGGAAGATAGACGCCTATATTGCCTTCATCGGCAATATTGATACACACTTCGGATATTTTAATATGGCGAAGTGCCTTATACTGAAACAGCGAAAATTTATAGACCTCTTCCGGATCTATGATAGGGAGGTTCCAAGAATGCTTGGACTCCGTAAGTTCAGTGGTAGTGGAGGCGGAGCGGGGAGAAGAGATGCGAGCAGACAAAGCACGGAAGAGCTTGGCCATCGTGATAAACAGAACAACGTTACAGAAATTGGCTTCACACGTCACGCTAGTGCTCAACCACGGAAACGGCACCTCTGGCCTGAAGGGGGGAGTGGCAGCGACAGGGTCCCAGACACTCTTCGAGTGAAACACAACAACAATAACGAGGCTCTGATACCTAAAGACAAAACGCTTGCCGATACTCACGTCTGGTCAGATATGGTAGACGAAACGATTACCGATAACGATACCGAGAGGGATAGCGAAATGGAACGGAGGAGATGATACGACAATGAGAAGGAGATAGCAAGGATACGGCGTTTCAGGACGAGACTCACAGGTGGGGTTGGAGCGAGAGGAAGCGAACATGAGAGAGTAGAAGATCCGGATAGGCGATTTCTTAGCTTCAAGTGCAGAGGCGAGCGAAGGCATAAGGAAAACAGAACAAAGACAAGAGACTTGAAGATTGGAAGACTACAAGCTTGTATTACCGAGGAGGAGAGAAATGTTTACAAGAGGACTCTAGGCAGACTCTGCCCGGGAATGAAGGACTTGGGTCCTTTATATACAATTGTGGGCAAGAGAATACCAGTGCTTGTGTGCAATCCAGGGGGCTACTTTTGCAAACCGGGGGCGTTAGTGGTTTGAAAAAAGTGAAGGTCTTATCTGGCATGCCAGACAGTGTCTATTCACTGTACACTTTTGTTAGTGGAAGTACAGATGTTAGGGCGGAGCACAGTACTTAGCGGGATGTTGGGCCCAATAGGGCGCACCTTCTCTGGAAAGCATATCGGGAAGAATATTGGTACTACCCTTTTTCCATTTACCGGCTCATGCCAAGTGGTGGAGGAGTCATGGAACCGTCCCAAATTCTCATCCAATCTCCCGCGGTGAGTGATTGTGGGAGGACTTCATTCCAAGGGGCAACATATCTAGGATGATCAGGTGGGAGAAATCGATGATGATTCTCATAGATGACCTTATTCAATGCGTCTGCCCGTGAGGCAACTAGCGAAGGACCACAAACAGGACATGCATGGTAACCCGATGTAGTGAGACCTGAAACAATAGATGCAATTAAGAGTGGAAGGTGGGTTTAGGGTGCCACGTCCTTGCCTATTCATAATTAAAAAATGCAATGCTTACCTGAACACTCGCCATAGCCTGGGAAGTCATGCATCGTCCACATCAAGACTGCTCGTGACGAGGGAGGCCTGATCACATCATACACCTCGATACCTCTCCAAAGTATCTCTAGCTCATCAATCAAAGGCTCCAAATAAACATCAGGGTTTTTGACTTTATGTTTCCCTGGAATTAGAAGGGACAGCATGACATGTCCTTTCTTAATAGCCATAGAGGGTGGAAGATTGTAATTCACCAATACCACTGGCCATACACTGTAAGACGTGCTTTTCATGAGACCAAATGGGTTCACACCGTCCATACCCAATCCAAGTCTCAAGCTCCTAGGTTTTTCCTTGAAGCTTGGCCATGTGTCTTCAATATGCTTCCACGCAGGAGAGTCCGCGGGAGTTCTCCACTTGCCATCGGTTGATCGATGGGAGGAATGCCATGACATGAGCTCTGCAATAGATTTGCACTTGAACATATGTTGGATGCGAGGGATTATGGGAAAATGTCGCAATACCTTACGAGGCACGTCCAAGGTTTTGAGATCTGCTCTATATCTTGCCTCTCCACAAGTAGGACACTCTCTTGCATCCTTATGTAGTCCACGAAACAAAACGCAATCGTTGACACATGCATGGATGCGCTTGTAATCTAATCCTCCAAGAGAGGTCACATGTTGCCTTGCCATATCTCTTGAGGTCGGTAATTTATTCTCCCTTGGAAGCATTTTACACAATAGCCTGCACGTGAAGACCATAAATGAGGAAAAGCATTCGAGTAATTGACCCATGTGCATAATTCATCATGTTTGCAAAATCGACTTTAAATTAAAGCTTACTTGAGTAATGCATTCAAACTTGCATTGCTCCATCCATAGATGGTTTGCAAGTTTAGTAACTCAAGGGAGGCACGTAGAACAGAGAATGTGCACCCCTCAAACAGTGGAGTCGATGCTGCGGTAAAAAGATCATCCTGCTCCATGCTATTATCCCTCCCTTGATGGACATATAAATCCCGCACCATATCATCAAACACCTCCTCCTCCACAGCTTCATGAGGTAATGGTGGAGGGCTACTATCACCATCACTCCATGCATCTATAACAGTCCCTCCTAAAGATCCCACCTCATATCGCCGACGCTTCGCCTCCTCACGACGGAATCATATATAGCAAAGAATTCTTGCCATCTGGCAAGACGGCCGCGTCCAATCTGCTTATCAATCTTTCGAGTGCAGAAGGTACATAAATTTTGATTATCGATGCGTACAAGGAAAGGCTTATTCAGGATGAAGAGTTCCAATTTTTGGATTGCCTTTTTGACGGCCAAAATCTCTTTTTCGATTGAATGATAGTTGCGCTCGGCTCCTTGGAAAATACCAGATCGAAAAGCACAAATACGTTCTTGCTGTGGAGCTGTGCTTTCAAGTAAGATCGCACCCCAGAACTCATCAGATGCATCGGTTTCAATGATGAGGTTAGCGTTGACAGAAGGGATAGCTAATGGCGGTAAAGACTGGAGGTGTTGTTTGATATTTGCCAGAGCAGTGGATTGGGCTGGACCCCAGACTGGACTATCCTTGCGTAGGCAGAGTTGAAGGAGATAGCGATCTCGGGCCAGGTGCTGATAGAAAGGGGCAATATAATTCAAGCACCCTAGAAAGCGTTGGAGTTGATGACGATCCATGATCTCCGCAGGGAAAGCAGCAAGGGCTTTCAAAACATGGTCCTGTAGTTGAATTGCTCCATTAGTGATTAGAACCCCTAAGAAGTCAATAGATGCTTTACCAATTTGAATTTTGGAGGGAGAAAGAACCAGGCCCTTTTGTTGGAGGAGATCATGGATAACCTGGAGGTGCTGCAAATGAAGATGAGGATTTTTGCTATAGATTAAGATGTCATCAATATAAACTAAGCAAAATGCATGATAGGGAGCGAAGATTGAATCCATGTAGCGCTGGAATTCCACTGGTGCAGTTTTTAGGCCAAAGCGAAGCACTGTCCATTCATAAAAGCCTTGGGGGACCACAAACCCAGTTTTGTACTGGTCCTCAGGCAAGAGCCTATCTGCCAGAAGCCAGCTTTAAGATCTAACTTAGAAAATATCGTGGCTCCGGTGATCTGTTGCATTAAATATTCCTTATTGGGCAGAGGGTAAGAAATGGGAATGAGACACTTATTGAGAGGTTTATAATTTATGACTAACCTCTTCTTACCCCTTTTTTGCTCCGAATGTTTGTTCACATAAAATGCAGCAGCTGCCCAAGCAGATGTGGATTCCCTGATTAATCCCTGTTGTAATAAAGCAGCAATCTCCTCATTACAGAGTTGTCGATCTTCAGCAGTAAAACCATAAGGGCTTTCCTTATATGGTTTAGCGCCTTCTTTAATGGGCAAGCCAATCCGATGATGATGTACATGTTTGAAGGCTTGTGGCGAATCACCGCTACAATGTTGGAGTAATTGTTGCTCCATCTTAGCAAGAGTATTACATAGCAAGAGAGTATGAGTCTGGCGGCGAAGCTGTTTGGCTGTATCCTGAGCCACAAGATCGTTGACAAGATCGCGGAGTTCCTGATCAGTAAGGAGAGGTTGCGCATCCGGAGGAGGACTGAACTCAGCAGGAGGATGCCGAGGAGATGGCGTGGGTGACGCACGATATTGATCAGGGACTGGGCAATGTGGCGACATCTTATTGACGATGGCAAGATCCTCCTCATAAGGTTTCAAGATGTCGATGGCAAGATCCTCCTCATAAGGTTTCAAGATGTCGATGGCAAGATCCTCCTCATAAGGTTTCAAGACTTGGGAGACCTTGACACGAGCAGGAATTTGTATAAGCTCCTGATTGATAGTTAGAACCATTGTCTCCGTAGAGAAACCGAAAGGCAAATGTCGATTGAGGAAGTCGTTACCAATAACCAGGTCAATCCCTTGTGATTCCAATTGATAGAAATTGATTTCAGTTGGATGCCCAGCCAAGGAAATGGAGATGTTGGAGGCATACCGTTTGCAAGCAATAACACCTCCGCCCATAGTAGAACCGTGCATGTGATCGACTTCAGGAAGAGACTCCCAACAGTAGGTAGGCAAAGCATTATATTTGCAAATATTGAAGCCGGAACCTGTATCTACTAAAGCAACCAAAGAATAGGAAGTAACACCTGGTGGTCGGAGAAGGACAGAAATAAGCCAGGTTTTCATAGTATTTCGGACTGGGGAAGCAGGAGAAGTGAAGAAATCCTGACAAGCAAAGGCAGCAGGCGGAAGACCTGAAGAACACTGAGTGAGATGAGTGGAAACCTTCTGATCAAGCGCATTAAGTGTAGACATTAACTGTGTACATTGCGCCAGAATGGTAGCCGTATGGGTCTTCAAGGTCGTGAGATTCTCCTGAAGCTTATGAAACTGATTAGTACAAGTAGGAAGAGACGGGGAAGTTGTAAGAGTTTGTACAGGAATTTGGGTAAAAGGAGGAGGAAGGTAACTAGGCGAAGGATCAGAGGGAGTATGGACAAAGTGAGGAGGACGAAAAACAGAGGGTCCACCAAAAGGGAGAGTAGTTGGTGGAGGAGGAACCAGGGAAGGAGGAAAAGGGAAAAAGGCTGGAGAGGGAATAGGTCGAGAGGGTCGTGGTGGTGGCGAAGGCGGCAAAGGGAAATCTGTAATGTCGAGAGGTCTATCAGAACCAGAGTCGGAGTCGGCGGAGCTTGCCAAGAGATCAATAATATTCATCGAAGGAGTATTCATAAACAAACTGATCTCTGTATCCATAGGCAAGGCTAATTGACAAGCCAAGCAATCGGGAGTGTCCGACTCGGAGCATTCATACAAAGAATCATCAGTGGCGCCTTGAGACACAACTTCCCAATTATGCGGATCATTCACCAAACTGAAAAAGCCTTTTAGTTGCTTCTGTTGAGGAGTCTTCGGTTGTTGAGGACAATCTTTAGCAAAGTGGCCTTTTTTGCCATAAATAAAACAACCAGAAGAAGATCCTGATGAAAGACGACGCTTGCGCAGAAAGCGTTGGGGTCGGCGTTGATAGCGACGGCGCCAATGTATTTTTCGGAGGCGTGGAAAAGTATTAGACCCACCGCAAGAGCACTGAGATTTCTTGAAAGGAGCTCGTTGTTTAGAAGCAGAGTGGCGTGCGAAAGAGCCCGCAGAAGATGTAGAACAGAAATCATGATGGCCCACAAACTGCTGACAGATAGAAGGCGAAACCAGACTAATTTCCTTGATCTTGTTCTTCAGTGTATACTCTGTATACTGCTTTCTGATATAAACCTGAACAAGCTGGAAAAGATTAGCGAATGTAAAATCAGCCACAGTTTTATGTACCTCTGTGGGTTGATTGTTGATGTTCAGGATCTTGGTCTGGCCTTCAATGAGAGAATTAACCGCTTCACCAAGCTTATGGGGAAGACTGAACAAATAATGGCGCTTGGCGGAGACGTCAGCAAAGATGCCAGCCCTATAAACTAATTGTTGGGCATGGGCATTGTATTGGGCTAACTCAGAGAGGTCGCAGAGCTTAAGAGCAAAGAATTCGTTGGAAGCCTGCGCTCGATCATCAGTGAATGTGGGCAGAAACTGATTGGTGATGGCGGCAATCAGGGCATCAGGTGCATTCGCTTGTTGTTGCGTATCCTGACTGCTGAAAATCTGTTCCTTAGATTGCTCAGACAAGAATTCCCACCAATTGGCAAGGATGCCAGTAAACCCTTTGGTTGTTTCCACAGCCGCATCGCGAGGAGACCATTTATATACATTGACCAGCGACATCATATGCCCATAAAAAATCTTCAAAATATCCTTGATGGCTTGGGGAGAAGCACCATCCAAATTAAGCACGTACCCTGGAAAGGATTTGTGTTGCAGACGGAAACGAAGTTCGCCTGCTTCGTTGAGGGTCCCGTCCGTATACTCCGGCATCTGCTAATATTCAGGCATCTTGGGTACACGACCAGGAGAATTGGGGAAGAGCGGACTTGGACCACTGGCAGGTTCCTCTTTGGCTGCGCCTTGGTTCATGAGAGTAGGCACAGAATTGGGTTGAGGCACAGGAGACATACGAGGAACAAGAGGGGGTGTATGAGGAAGCAGAGGATGGTCATCACTATCAGAGTCTGAATCAGGATCAGCTGGATGATCCGATCCGATTGGTCCGCGGGCAGGATGAGGAAGCAAAGGAAAGAAAAGATCAGGCTCAAGAGGAATAACTCCTCCAAGGGGAGGCCGAACAGCTGTGATGTCGGCATTATCCTGCTCCGTCCACCTAAACGCCCGGATCATGGGATGGCTGGGATCAAGCCATTTTACAGCCTGTTCAGCATTGTAAGGCAGCTGGTCTGTAACTTCACAACCTTCAAGATAAGAAGGAAGAGTAATCATACAGAGGGGATGAAAGTTATACTGAAGAGGAGGAGCAGCATCAGAGGGGGGAAGAGTATAGGAAATAGCAGCAGAAGGACAAGGGACAGGATATACAGGAGTAGCAAGAGCCGAAGTAAGCTTGTCGTCGAGCTTAGCTAGAGCAAGCTGCAGATTATAAAGAGCTAAGCGACACTCATCCAGGCTGGACTGTACTTGAATGTTATGGGCATTACACCAGTTCAGCTGCTGTTGCTCGACAGGAACTTGAGATAATTGGACAGATGGTGAAACAACAGCAAAAGGGGAAGAGATAAGCTTACTGTCAGTATCAACGGCCTCTTGATAGCCGAAAAGGGACGGCCATTCGGTAGGCTGAAACATCATGAGGGGCACTTTATGTGTGATGGCCTCAAAGTTGGATTGGATGTGAGGCACATGGTTAACGGCAGCCTCACGGCGGTACTGGAGACTAGCATCACTGGGAAACTGGGAAGCAGCTGTTTGAGACACCCAATCACGTACCGCTTCCATTCGAGCAGAACTCTCAGGCAGAGGAGAAACTTCAGATGGAGGAGTACTGCTAATGGAAATATGGGAGGAAGCGGGAAAAGCCAGACACATAACCTTCTTTGAGTGATCACCAGAACGGCGCCGGACAATTGCACGAGTTGGTGTCTTCGATCGTGTACGGAACGTCTTCCTGAGAATCCACTTCATTGACTATCTGTTGATAGTCCATGTCCCATTCAGCAGGCATGGGAACCGCATCGAACTTGAACCGAGTCACCTCTGCATTGGTGGCTTCATAAAGAATGCATTCGTCAGGGGAGCGATAGTGCGAGGGATCGGATTGATCGTGGACACCAGGTAGTTGATGCGAGGTTGATGCAACGGACATGAATCACACAATGTTCCGACCTGGGTTTCATCTGCAGCCCTTTGACATGGACATACAAACGGAGGGCTGTGGAGAGATGAGGATCTGCCAAAGACATCTTGAAGTTGGGATAAACAACAGTATATATAGGTTCTTTATTTAAAGAACCATGGACAAGACCAATCCTAGCGGCTTTAATAGACAGATGACGAGTATCAACCAGGCTAACCATGCAGGTGGCGTTAACGCCAGACTGAAACAATGGTTCGATGGCTAACACGAAACAGCCATAGTGAATATATTGGTAACCGGATCGAGTAAAGGACTCGATCTCGGACTGGGAAAAGAGAGGAAGATAGACGCCCGTATTGCCTTCATCGGCAATATTAATACACACTTCGGATAGCGTTTTGTCTTTTGGTATCAGAGCCTCGTTATTGTTGTTGTGTTTCACTCGAAGAGTGTCTGGGACCCTGTCGCTGCCGCTCCCCCCTTCAGGCCAGAGGTGCCGTTTCCGTGGTTGAGCACTAGCGTGACGTGTGAAGCCAGTTTCTGTAACGTTGTTCTGTTTATCACGATGGCCAAGCTCTTCCGTGCTTTGTCTGCTCGCATCTCTTTTCCCCGCTCCGCCTCCACTACCACTGAACTTACGGAGTCCAAGCATTCTTGGAACCTCCCTATCATAGATCCGGAAGAGGTCTATAAATTTTCGATGTTTCAGTATAAGGCACTTCGCCATATTAAAATATCCGAAGTGTGTATCAATATTGCCGATGAAGGCAATACAGGCGTCTATCTTGCTCTCTTCTCCCAGTCTGAGATAGATTCGTTTACTCGGTCTGGTTATCAATATATCGATTACGGTTGTTTTGTGTTGGCTATTGAGCCTTTGTTTCGATCTGGCGTTAATGCCACTTGCATGGTTAGTCTGGTTGATACCCGTCATTTGTCTATAAAAGCCGCTCGTATTGGTCTTGTCCATGGTTTCCTTAACAAGGCCTGTATATACGGTTGTATATTCCAATTTTAAGATATCCTTGGCAGATCCTCACCTTTCTACAGCCCTTCGTTTGTAAGTGCATGTTAAAGGGCTGCAAATGAAACCCAGGTCCGAGCACTGCGCTATTCATGTCCGTTGCATTAACTACCTGGTTTCCACTATTAATCCGATTCCTCGCAATATCCGCTTCCCTGACGAATGCATTCTCTATGGAGCCACCAATGCGGAGGTAACGCGGGGTTCAAGTTCGATGCAGTTCCCGTACCTGCTGAATGGGACATGGACTATCAACAGATAGTCAATGAAGTTGATTCTCAAGAAGCACCGTATATGATCGAGGACACACCAACTCGTGCCATTGTCCGGCGCCGTTCTGGTGATCATACGAAGAAGGTTATGCGCCTGGCCTTTCCCGCTTCGTCGTCTCATATTTCGATTAGCAGTACTCCTCCTTCTGAAGTTCCTGAGAGTTCTGCTCGCATGGAAGATTGGGTGTCCCAAACAGCTGCTTCTCAGTTTCCCACTGATGCCAGTCTCCAGTACCGCCGAGAGACTGCAGTCAATCATGTGCCTCACATCCAATCTAACTTTGAGGCTGTCACTCATAAAGTTCCCCTCATGATGTTTCAGCCTACCGAATGGCCGTCCCTTTCCGGCTATCAAGAGGCACTGGATAATGATAGTAAGCTTATCTCTTCTCCTTTTGCTGTTGTTACACCATCCGTGCCATTATCACAGGTTCCTGTCGAACAATAGCAGCTGAACTGGTGCAACGCCCACAACATTCAAGTCCAGTCGCCTCCAAACCGGTTTAGGGTTTAGGGTTTAGGATTTAGGGTTTAGGGTGAGTGTCGCCTAGCTCTTTATAATCTGCAGCTTGCTTTGGCCAAGCTAGCCGACAAGCTTACTTCGGCCCTTGCTGCTCTTGTATATCCTATCTCTTGCTCCCCTGCTCCTCCTTCTACTGCTGTTCAATATAGCCTTCCACCCTCTGATGCTGCTCCTCCTCTTCAGTATAACTTTCATCCCCTCTGTATGATTACTCTTCCTTCTTATCTTGACGGTTGTGATGTTACAGACCAGCTGCCTTACAATGCTGAACAGGCTGCAGAATGGCGTTTAGGTGGACGGAGCAGGATAATGCCGACATCACAGCTGTTTGGCCTCCCCTTGGAGGAGTTATTCCTCTTGAGCCTGATCTTTTCTTTCCTTTGCTTCCTCATCCTGTCCCCGGACCAATCGGATCGGATCATCCAGCTGATCCTGATTCAGACTCTGATAGTGATGACCATCCTCTGCTTCCTCATGCACCCCCTCTTGTTTCTCGTATGTCTCCTGTGCCTCAGCCCAATTCTGTGCCTACCCTCATGAACCAAGGCGCAGTCAAAGAGGAACCTACCAGTGGTCCAAGCTCCCTTTTTCCCAATGCTCCTGGTCGTGTACCCAAGATGCCTGAATATCAGCAAATGCCGGAGTATACTGATGGGACCCTCAATGAAGCAGGTGAACTGCGTTTCCGCCTGCAACATAAATCTTTTCCAGGGTATGTGCTTAATTTGGATGGTGCGTCGCCCCAAGCTATTAAGGATATTTTAAATATATTTTATGGGCATATGATGTCACTGGTCAATGTATATAAATGGTCTCCTCGCAATGCGGCTGTGGAAACAACCAAAGGGTTTACTGGCATCCTTGCCAATTGGTGGGAATTCCTATTAGAGGAATCTAAGGAACAGATTTTTAGCAGTCAGGATGCACACCAACAAGCAAATGCACGTGATGCTTTGATTGTAGCCATCACCAATCACTTCCTGCCCACATTCACCGATGATCGCGCTCAGGCTTGAAATGAATTCTTTGCTCTGAAGCTCTGTGATCTCTTTCAGTTAGCCCAATACAATGCTCACGCCCAACAATTGGTTTATCGGGCCGGCATTTTTGCTGACGTCTCCGCCAAGCGCCACTATCTCTTTAGCCTTCCACATAAACTTGGTGAAGCGGTGAACTCTCTCATTGAAGGCCAGACAAAGATTCTCAATATCAACAATCAGCCGACTGAGGTACATAAAACTGTGGCTGATTTTACATTTGCTAATCTTTTCCAGCTTGTTCAGGTTTATATCCGCAAGCAGTGTACAGAGTATTCGCTCAAGAACAAGATCAAGGAAATTAGTCTGGTTTTTCCATCTATTTGTCAGCAGTTTGTAGGACATCATGATTTTTGTTCTACATCCTCCTCGGGCTATCTCGCACGACACTCTGCTTCTCGCCGACGAGCTTCTTTCAAGAAATCCCAGTGCTCTTGTGATAAAGCAAGTTCTTTCCCGTGCCTCCGCAAGCTGCATTGGCGCCGTCGCTATCAACGCCGACCCCAACGCTTTCTTCGCAAGCGTCGTCCTGCTTTAGGTTCTTTCATTTGTGGCAAGAAGGGCCATTTTGCAAAGGATTGTCCACAACAACCGAAGACTTCTCAACAGAAGCAGCTTAAGGGATTTTTCAGTTTGGTCAATGATCCAGATACTTGGGAAGTGGTGTCGCAAGGAGCCACTGATGACTCCTTATATGAATGTTCAGAGTCGGATACTCCTGAGTGCTTTACTTGCCAATTAGCCTTGCCTATGGATACGGCGATCAGTTTGTTTATGAATACGCCTCCAATGCATATTATTGATCTCTTGGCAAGCTCCGACTCCGAGTCTGGTTCTGATAGGCCTGTCGACATAACAGATTTTCCTCTCCCGCCTTCTCCGTCACCACGGCCTTCTCGACCTATTCCCTCTCCTGCTTTTTTCCCTTTTCCTCCTTCCCTGGTTCCTCCTTCACAAACTACTCTCCCTTTTGCTGGACCTTCTGTTTTCCGACCTCCTCATGTTGTCCATAATATTCCTGATAATTATCTCCCTTTTCCGTTTACCCAAGTTCTTGTACACACTCTTACCACTGCCCCCTCTTCTTCTTGTACTAACCCGTTTCATCAACTTCAGGATCATATTGTGACTTTGAAAACCCATACAGCTACCATTCTGGCACAATGTACACAGTTAACCTCGACTTTGAATGCACTTGACCAGAAGGTATCTACTCATCTGACCCAGTGTTCTGTAGGTCTTCCTCCTGCTGCATTTTCCTGTCACGATTTCTTCACTTCCCCTGCTTCTCCAGTCAGAAATACTATGAAAACCTGGCTCATTACTGTCCTTCTCAGACCACCAGGTGTTACTCCCTATTCCTTGGTTGCTTTGGTAGATACAGGTTCTGGATTTAATATTTGTAAATATAATGCTTTGCCTAGTTATTGCTGGGAGCCTCTTCCTGAAGTCAATCACATGCATGGATCCACCATGGGTGGGGGAGTTATTGCTTGCAAACGGTATGCCTCCAACATCTCCATTTCCTTAGCTGGGCATCCAACTGAAATCAATTTCTATCAATTGGAGTCATAGGGAATTGACCTGGTTATTGGCAACGACTTCCTCAATCGACATTTGCCTTTTGGTTTCTCGACTGAGACTATGGTTTTAACTATTAATCATGAGCTTGTGCAACTTCCTGCTGGTCACCCAAGTCCTGAGACCGTATGATGAAGATCTTGCCATTGTTAATTAGATGTCGCCCCATTGCCCACCAATACCGTGCCTCGCCAACGCCATCCCCTCCACATATTCCTGCTGAATTCAGTCCTCCTCCGGATGCGCAACCTCTACTCACTGATCAGGAACTATGAGATCTTGTGAAAGATCTTGTGGCCCAAGACACAGCCAAACAGCTTCGCCGCCAAACTCATACTCTCTTGCTGTGTAATACTCTTGCTGAAATGGAGCAACAATTACTTGACCATTGCAGTGGTGATTCTCCACAAGCCTTCAAGCATGTACATCATCACAAGATTGGCTTGCCTATTAGAGAAGGAGCTAAACCTTATAAGGAGAGCCCTTATGGCTTTACTGCTGAAGACCGACAACTCTGCAATGAGGAAATTGCTACATTATTGCAACAAGGATTAATCAGGGAATCCACCTCAGCATGGGCAGCTGCTGCCTTTTATGTGAACAAACATTCAGAGCAAAAACGGGGTAAGAAGAGGTTGGTAATAAATTATAAACCTCTGAACAAGTGTCTGATTTCAATTTCTTACCCTCTGCCCAATAAGGAATACTTAATGCAACAAATCAGTGGAGCCACTATCTTCTCTAAGTTAGATCTAAAAGCTGGCTTCTGGCAGATAGGTCTCTTGCCTACTGATCAGCATAAAACAGGGTTTGTAGTTCCCCAAGGCTTTTACGAATGGAGAGTGCTCCCTTTTGGCCTTAAAACTACACCAGTAGAATTCCAGCGCTACATGGACTCTATCTTTGCTCCCTACCATGAATTTTGCTTAGTGTATATTGATGACATCTTAATCTACAGCAAAAATCCTCATCTTCATCTTCAGCACCTCCAGGTTATCCATGATCTGCTCCAACAGAAGGGCCTCGTTCTTTCTCCCTCCAAAATTCAAATTGGTAAAGCCTCCATTGATTTCTTGGGAGTACTAATTACTAATGGAACAATTCAATTACAGGATCATGTGCTAAAAGCCCTTGCTGCTTTCCCTGCGGAGATTCGCGATTGCCATCAGCTTCAACGCTTTCTTGGGTGCTTGAATTACATATCTCCTTTCTATCAGCACCTGGCTCGAGATCGCTATCTTCTCCAACTCTGCCTCCGCAAGGATGGCCCACTCTGGGATCCAGCCCAAACCACTGCATTGGCAAATATCAAACAGCAACTCCAGTCACTGCCTCCATTAGCCATACCCTCAGCTAATGCCAATCTCATCATTGAAACTGATGCATCTGATGAGTTCTGGGGAGCTATCTTGCTCGAAAGCACTGAACCCCAACAGGAACGCATTTGTGCTTTCAGATCTGGTATTTTCCAAGGAGCAGAACGCAACTACCATTCGATTGAGAAAGAAGTCCTCGCTGTCAAAAAGGCCATCCAGAAATTGGAACTCTTTATTCTCAATAAGCCTTTTCTTGTGCGCACTGATAATCAGAATTTTCGAACCTTCTGCACGTGCAAGATTGACAAGCAGATTGGACGTGGCCGCCTTGCCAGATGGTAAGAGTTTTTCTCAATGTATGATTTCCAAGTCGAATGGAAAAAGGGTAGCACCAATATTCTCCCTGACATGCTTTCCAGAGAAGGTGCGCCCTACTGGGCCCAGCATCCCACTAAGTACTGCGCTCCACCCTAACATTAGTACTTCCACTAACAAAAGTGTACAGTGAATAGACACTGTCTGGCATGCCAGATAAGACCTTCACTTTTTCCAAACCACTAACGCCCCCGGTTTGCAAAAGTAGCCCCCTGGATTGCACACAAGCACTGGTATTCTCTTGCCCACAATTGTATATAAAGGACCCAAGTCCTTCATTCTCGGGCAGAGTCTGCCTAGAGTCCTCTTGTAAACATTTCTCTCCTCCTCGGCAATACAAGCTTGTAGTCTTCCAATCTTCAAGTCTCTTGTCTTTGTTCTGTTTTCCTTATGCCTTCGCTCGCCTCTGCACTTGAAGCTAAGAAATCGCCTATCCGGATCTTCTACTCTCTCATGTTCGCTTCCTCTCGTTCCAACCCCACCTGTGAGTCTCGCCCTGAAACGCCGTATCCTCGCTATCTCCTTCTCATTGTCATATCATCTCCTCAGTTCCATTTCGCTATCCCTCTCGATATCGTTATCGGTAATCGTTTCGTCTACCATATCTGAGCAGACGTGAGTATCGGCAAGCATTCTGCTCTGGCAAATATCAAACAATACCTCCAGTCTTTACCGCAATTAGCTATACCTTCTGTCAACGCTAATTGCGGTAAAGACTGGAGGTGTTGTTTGATATTTGCCAGAGCAGTGGATTGGGCTGGACCCTAGACTGGACCATCCTTGCGTAGGCAGAGTTGAAGGAGATAGCGATCGCGGGCCAGGTGCTGATAGAAAGGGGCAATATAATTCAAGCACCCAAGAAAGCGTTGGAGTTGAGGACGAGATCCCGGATCTCCGCAGGAAAAGCAGCAAGGGCTTTTAAATTTTACTGCTGAAGATCGACAACTCTGTAATGAGGAGATTGCTGCTTTATTACAACAGGGATTAATCAGGGAATCCACATCTGCTTGGGCAGCTGCTGCATTTTATGTGAACAAACATTCGGAGCAAAAAAGGGGTAAGAAGAGGTTAGTCATAAATTATAAACCTCTCAATAAGTGTCTCATTCCAATTTCTTACCCTCTGCCCAATAAGGAATATTTAATGCAACAGATCAGCGGAGCCACGATATTTTCTAAGTTAGATCTTAAAGCTGGCTTCTGGCAGATATGCCTCTTGCCTGAGGACCAGTACAAAACTGGGTTTGTGGTCCCCCAAGGCTTTTATGAATGGACAGTGCTTCCCTTTGGCCTGAAAACTGCACCAGTGGGATTCCAGCGCTACATGGATTCAATCTTTGCTTCCTATCATGCATTTTGCTTAGTTTATATTAATGACATCTTAATCTATAGCAAAAATCCTCATCTCCATTTGCAGCACCTCCAGGTTATCCATGATCTCCTCCAACAAAAGGGCCTGGTTCTTTCTCCCTCCAAAATTCAAATTGGTAAAGCATCTATTGACTTCTTAGGGGTTCTAATCACTAATGGAGCAATTCAACTACAGGACCATGTTTTAAAAGCCCTTACTGCTTTCCCTGCGGAGCTCCGGGATCGTCCTCAACACTAACGCTTTCTTGGGTGCTTAAATTATATTGCCCCTTTCTATCAGCACCTGGCCCGCGATCGCTATCTCCTTCAACTCTGCCTACGCAAGGATGGTCCAGTCTGGGGTCCAGTCCAATCCACTGCTCTGGCAAATATCAAACAACACCTCCAGTCTTTACCGCAATTAGCTATACCTTCTGTCAACGCTAACCTCATCATTGAAACCGATGCATCTGATGAGTTCTGGGGTGCGATCTTACTTGAAAGCACAGCTCCACAGCAAGAACGTATTTGTGCTTTCCGATCTGGTATTTTTCAAGGAGCCAAGCACAACTATCATTCAATCGAAAAAGAGATTTTGGCCGTCAAAAAGGCAATCCAAAAATTGGAACTCTTCATCCTGAATAAGCCTTTTCTTGTACGCATAGATAATCAAAATTTCCGTACCTTCTGCACTCGAAAGATTGATAAGCAGATTGGACGCGGCCGTCTTGCCAGATGGCAAGAATTCTTTGCTATGTATGATTTTCAGGTTGAATGGAAAAAGGGTAGTACCAATATTCTCCCTGATATGCTTTCCAGAGAAGGTGCGCCCTATTGGGCCCAACATCCCACTAAGTACTGTGCTCCGCCCTAACACCTGTACTTCCACTAACAAAAGTGTACAGTGAATAGACACTGTCTGGCATGCCAGATAAGACCTTCACTTTTTCCAAACCACTAACGCCCCCGGTTTGCAAAAGTAGCCCCCTGGATTGCACACAAGCAATGGTGTTCTCTTGCCCACAATTGTATATAAAGGACCCAAGTCCTTCATTTCCGGGCAGAGTCTGCCTAGAGTCCTCTTGTAAACATTTCTCTCCTCCTCGGCAATACAAGCTTGTAGTCTTCCAATCTTCAAGTCTCTTGTCTATGTTCTGTTTTCCTTATGCCTTCGCTCGCCTCTGCACTTGAAGCTAAGAAATCGCCTATCCGGATCTTCTACTCTCTCATGTTCGCTTCCTCTCGCTCCAACCCCACCTAAGAGTCTCGCCTTGAAACGCCGTATCCTCGCTATCTCCTTCTCATTGTCGTATCATCTCCTCAGTTGCATTTCGCTATCCCTCTCGGTATCGTTATCGGTAATCGTTTCGTCTACCATATCTGAGCAGACGTGAGTATCGGCAAGCATTTTGTCATTTGGTATCAGAGCCTCGTTATTGTTGTTGTGTTTCACTCGAAGAGTGTCTGGGACCCTGTCGCTGCCGCTCCCCCCTTCAGGCCAGAGGTGCCGTTTCCGTGGTTGAGCACTAGCGTGACGTGTGAAGCCAGTTTCTGTAACGTTGTTCTGTTTATCACGATGGCCAAGCTCTTCCGTGCTTTGTCTGCTCGCATCTCTTCTCCCCGCTCCGCCTCCACTGCTACTGAACTTACGGAGTCCAAGCACTCTTGGAATCTCCCTATTATAGATCCGGAAGAGGTCTATAAATTTTTGATGTTTCAGTACAAGGCGCTTCGCCATATTAAGATATCCGAAGTGTGTATTAATATTGCCGATGAAGGCAATACGGGCGTCTATCTCCCTCTCTTTTCCCAGTCCGAGATTGAGTCCTTCACTCGATCCGGTTACCAATATATTCACTATGGCTGTTTCGTGTTAGCCATCGAACCATTGTTTCGGTCTGGCGTTAACGCCACCTGCATGGTTAGTCTGGTTGATACTCGTCATCTGTCTATTAAAGCCGCTAGGATTGGTCTTGTCCATGGTTCTTTAAATAAAGAACCTGTATATACTGTTGTTTATCCCAACTTCAAGATGTCGATGGCAAGATCCTCCTCATAAGGTTTCAAGACTTGGGAGACCTTGACACGAGCAGGAATTTGTACAAGCTCCTGATTGATAGTTAGAACCATTGTCTCCGTAGAGAAACCGAAAGGTAAATGTCGATTGAGGAAGTCGTTACCAATAACCAGGTCAATCCCTTGTGATTCCAATTGATAGAAATTGATTTCAGTTGGATGCCCAGCCAAGGAAATGGAGATGTTGGAGGCATACCGTTTGCAAGCAATAACACCTCCGCCCATAGTAGAACCGTGCATGTGATCGACTTCAGGAAGAGGCTCCCAACAGTAGGTAGGCAAAGCATTATATTTGCAAATATTGAAGCCGGAACCTGTATCTACTAAAGCAACCAAAGAATAGGGAGAAACACCTGGTGGTCGGAGAAGGACAGAAATAAGCTAGGTTTTCATAGTATTTCGGACTGGGGAAGCAGGAGAAGTGAAGAAATCCTGACAAGCAAAAGCAGCAGGCGGAAGACCTGAAGAACACTGAGTGAGATGAGTGAAAACCTTCTGATCAAGCGCATTAAGTGTAGACGTTAACTGTGTACATTGCGCCAGAATGGTAGCCGTATGGGTCTTCAAAATCGTGAGATTCTCCTGAAGCTTATGCAACTGATTAGTACAAGTAGGAAGAGACGGGGAAGTTGTAAGATTTTGTATAGGAATTTGGGTAAAAGGAGGAGGAAGGTAACTAGGCGAAGGATCAGAGGGAGTATGGACAAAGTGCGGAGGACGAAAAACAGAGGGTCCACCAAAAGGGAGAGTAGTTAGTGGAGGAGGAACCAGGGAAGGAGGAAAAGGGAAAAAGGTTGGAGAGGGAATAGGTCGAGAGGGTCGTGGTGGTGGCGAAGGCGGCAAAGGGAAATCTGTAATGTCGAGAGATCTATCAGAACCAGAGTCGGAGTCGGAGCTTGCCAAGAGATCAATAATATTCATCGAAGGAGTATTCATAAACAAACTGATCTCTGTATCCATAGGCAAGGCTAATTGACAAGCCAAGCAATCGGGAGTGTCCGACTCGGAGCATTCATACAAAGAATCATCAGTGGCGCCTTGAGACACAACTTCCCAATTATGCGGATCATTCACCAAACTGAAAAAGCCTTTTAGTTGCTTCTGTTGAGGAGTCTTCGGTTGTTGAGGACAATCTTTAGCAAAGTGGCCTTTTTTGCCACAAATAAAACAACCAGAAGAAGATCCTGACGAAAGACGACGCTTGCGCAAAAGGCATTGGGGTTGGCGTTGATAGCGACGGCGCCAATGTATTTTTCGGAGGCGCGGAAAAGTATTAGACCCACCGCAAGAGCACTGAGATTTCTTGAAAGAAGCTCGTCGTTTAGAAGCAGAGTGGCGTGCGAAAGAGCCCGCAGAAGATGTAGAACAGAAATCATGATGGCCCACAAACTGCTGATAGATAGAAGGCGAAACCAGACTAATTTCCTTGATCTTGTTCTTCAGTGTATACTCTGTACACTGCTTTCTGATATAAACCTGAACAAGCTGGAAAAGATTAGCGAATGTAAAATCAGCCACAGTTTTATGTACCTCTGTGGGTTGATTGTTGATGTTCAGGATCTTGGTCTGGCCTTCAATGAGAGAATTAACCGCTTCACCAAGCTTATGGGGAAGACTGAACAGATAATGGCGCTTGGCGGAGACGTCAGCAAAGATGCCAGCCCTATAAAATAATTGTTGGGCATGGGCATTGTATTGGGCTAACTGAAAGAGCTCGCAGAGCTTCAGAGCAAAGAATTCGTTGGAAGCCTGCGCTCGATCATCAGTGAATGTGGGCAGAAACTGATTGGTGATGGCGGCAATCAGGGCATCAGGTGCATTCGCTTGTTGTTGTGTATTCTGACTGCTGAAAATCTGTTCCTTAGATTGCTCAGACAAGAACTCCCACCAATTGGCAAGGATGCCAGTAAACCCTTTGGTTGTTTCCACAGCCGCATCGCGAGGAGACCATTTATATACATTGACCAGCGACATCATATGCCCATAAAAAATCTTCAAAATATCCTTGATGGTTTGGGGAGAAGCACCATCCAAATTAAGCACGTACCCTGGAAAGGATTTATGTTGCAGACGGAAACGAGGTTCGCCTGCTTCGTTGAGGGTCCCGTTTGATACTCCGGCATCTGCTGATATTCAGGCATCTTGGGTACACGACCAGGAGAATTGGGGAAGAGCGGACTTGGACCACTGGCAGGTTCCTCTTTGACTGCACCTTGGTTCATGAGAGTAGGCACAGAATTGGGCTGAGGCACAGGAGACATACGAGGAACAAGAGGGGGTGCATGAGGAAGCAGAGGATGGTCATCACTATCAGAGTCTGAATCAGGATCAGCTGGATGATCCGATCCGATTGGTCCGGGGGCAGGATGAGGAAGCAAAGGAAAGAAAAGATCAGGCTCAAGAGGAATAACTCCTCCAAGGGGAGGCCGAACAGCTGTGATGTCGGCATTATCCTGCTCCGTCCACCTAAACGCCCGGATGATGGGATGGCTGGGATCAAGCCATTCTGCAGCCTGGTCAGCATTGTAAGGCAGCTGGTTTGTAACTTCACAACCGTCAAGATAGGAAGGAAGAGTAATCATACAGAGGGGATGAAAGTTATACTGAAGAGGAGGAGCAGCATCAGAGGGGGAAAGAGTATAGGAAACAGCAGCAGAATGACAAGGGACAGGATATACAGGAGTAGCAAGAGCCGAAGTAAGCTTGTCGTCGAGCTTAGCTAGAGCAAGCTGCAGATTATAAAGAGCTAAGTGACACTCATCCAGGCTGGACTGTACTTGAATGTTATGGGCATTACATCAGTTCAGCTGCTGTTGCTCGACAGGAACTTGAGATAATGGGACAAATGGTGAAACAACAGCAAAAGGGGAAGAGATAAGCTTACTGTCAGTATCGACGGTCTCTTGATAGCCGGGAAGGGACGGCCATTCGTTAGGCTGAAACATCATGAGGGGCACTTTATGTGTAATGGCCTCAAAGTTGGATTGGATGTGAGGCACATGGTTAACGGCAGTCTCACGGCGGTACTGGAGACTAGCATCACTGGGAAACTGGGAAGCAGTTGTTTGAGACACCCAATCACGCACCGCTTCCATTCGAGCAGAACTCTCAGGCAGAGGAGAAACTTCAGATGGAGGAGTACTGCTAATGGAAATATGGGAGGAAGCGGGAAAAGCCAGACGCATAACCTTCTTTCAGTGATCACCAGAACGGCACCGGACAATTGCACGAGTTGGTGTGTCTTCGATCGTGTACGGAACGTCTTCCTGAGAATCCACTTCATTGACTATCTGTTGATAGTCCATGTCCTATTCCGGAAGCATGGGAACCGCATCGAACTTGAACCGAGTCACCTCCGCATTGGTGGCTCCATAAAGAATGCATTCGTCAGGGGAGCGGATATTGCGAGGGATCGGATTGATCGTGGACACCAGGTAGTTGACGCAACGGGCATGAATCGCACAATGTTCCGACCTGGGTTTCATCTGCAGCCCTTTGACATGGACATACAAACGGAGGGCTGTGGAGAGATGAGGATCTGCTAAAGACATCTTGAAGTTGGGATAAACAACAGTATATACATCCCCTCTGTATGATTACTCTTCCTTCTTATCTTGACGGTTGTGACGTTACAGACCAGCTGCCTTACAATGCTGAACAGGCTGCAGAATGACTTGATCCCAGCCATCCCATCATCCGGGCGTTTAGGTGGACGGAGCAGGATAATGCCGACATCACAGCTGTTCGGCCTCCCCTTGGAGGAGTTATTCCTCTTGAGCCTGATCTTTTCTTTCCTTTGCTTCCTCATCCTACCCCCGGACCAATCGGATTGGATCATCCAGCTGATCCTGATTCAGACTCTGATAGTGATGACCATCCTCTGCTTCCTCATGCACCCCCTCTTGTTCCTCGTATGTCTCCTGTGCCTCAGCCCAATTCTGTGCCTACTCTCATGAACCAAGGTGCAGTCAAAGAGGAACCTACCAGTGGTCCAAGCTCCCTTTTTCCCAATGCTCCTGGTCGTGTACCCAAGATGCCTGAATATCAGCAAATGCCGGAGTATACTGATGGGACCCTCAATGAAGCAGGTGAACTGCGTTTCCGCCTGCAATATAAATGTTTTCCAGGGTATGTGCTTAATTTGGATGGTGCGTCGCCCCAAGCTATTAAGGATATTTTAAAGATATTTTATGGGCATATGATGTCATTGGTCAATGTATATAAATGGTCTCCTCGCGATGCGGCTGTGGAAACAACCAAAGGGTTTACTGGCATCCTTGCCAATTGGTGGGAATTCCTATCAGAGGAATCTAAGGAACAGATTTTTAGCAGTCAGGATGCACACCAACAAGCAAATGCACCTGATGCTTTGATTGCAGCCATCACCAATCAGTTCCTGCCCACATTCACCGATGATCGCGCTCAGGCTTCAAATGAATTCTTTGCTCTGAAGCTCTGTGATGTCTTTCAGTTAGCCCAATACAATGCTCACGCCCAACAATTGGTTTATCGGGCCGGCATTTTTGCTGACGTCTCCGCCAAGCGCCACTATCTCTTTAGCCTTCCATATAAACTTGGTGAAGCGGTGAACTCTCTCATTGAAGGCCAGACAAAGATTCTCAATATCAACAATCAGCCGACTGAGGTACATAAACCTGTGGCTGATTTTACATTTGCTAATCTTTTCCAGCTTGTTCAGGTTTATATCCGCAAGCAGTGTACAGAGTATTCGCTCAAGAACAAGATCAAGGAAATTAGTCTGGTTTCTCCATCTATTTGTCAGCAGTTTGTAGGACATCATGATTTCTGTTCTACATCCTCCTCGGGCTATCTCGCACGACACTCTGCTTCTCGCCGACGAGCTTCTTTCAAGAAATCCCAGTGCTCTTGTGATAAAGCAAGTTCTTTCCCGCGCCTCCGCAAGCTGCATTGGCGCCGTCGCTATCAACGCCGACCCCAACGCTTTCCCATACCTGCTGGAATGGGACATGGACTATCAACAGATAGTCAATGAAGTTGATTCTCAAGAAGCACCGTATATGATCGAAGACACACCAACTCGTGCCATTGTCCGGCGCTGTTCTGGTGATCATACGAAGAAGGTTATGCGCCTGGCCTTTCCCGCTTCGTCTCATATTTCGATTAGCAGTACTCCTCCTTCTGAAGTTCCTGAGAGTCTGCCTCAGGATCAGCTGGATGATCCGATCCGATTGGTCCGGGGGCAGGATGTACCAAATGACAAAACGCTTGCCTATACTCACGTCTGCTCAGATATGGTAAACGAAACGATTACCGATAACGATACCGAGAGGGATAGCGAAATGGAACTGAGGAGATGATATGACAATGAGAAGGAGATAGCGAGGATACGGCGTTTCAGGGCGAGACTCACAGGTGGCGTTGGAGCGAGAGGAAGCGAACATGAGAGAGTAGAAGATCTGGATAGGCGATTACTTAGCTTCAAGTGCAGAGGCGAGCGAAGGCATAAGGAAAACAGAACAAAGACAAGAGACTTGAAGATTGGAAGACTACAAGCTTGTATTGCCGAGGAGGAGAGAAATGTTTACAAGAGGACTCTAGGCAGACTCTGCCCGAGACTGAAGGACTTGGGTCCTTTATATACAATTGTGGGCAAGAGAATACCAGTGCTTGTGTGCAATCTAGGGGGCTACTTTTGCAAACCGGGGGCGTTAGTGGTTTGGAAAAAGTGAAGGTCTTATCTGGCATGCCAGACAGTGTCTATTCACTGTACACTTTTGTTAGTGGAAGTACAGATGTTAGGGTGGAGCACAGTACTTAGTGGGATGTTGGGCCCAATAGGGCGCACCTTCTCTGGAAAGCATATCGGGGAGAATATTGGTACTGCCCTTTTTCCATTCAACCTGAAAATCATACATAGCAAAGAATTCTTGCCATCTGGCAAGACGGCCGCGTCCAATCTGCTTATCAATCTTTCGAGTGCAGAAGGTACGGAAATTCTGATTATCTGTGCGTACAAGAAAAGGCTTATTCAGGATGAAGAGTTCCAATTTTTGAATTACCTTTTTGACGGCCAAAATCTCTTTTTCGATTGAATGATAGTTGCGCTCGGCTCCTTGGAAAATACCAGATCGAAAAGCACAAATACGTTCTTGCTGTGGAGCTGTGCTTTCAAGTAAGATCGCACCCCAGAACTCATCAGATGCATCGGTTTCAATGATGAGGTTAGCGTTGACAGAAGGGATAGCTAATGGCGGTAAAGACTGGAGGTGTTGTTTGATATTTGCCAGAGCAGTGGATTGGGCTCTGGACCATCCTTGCGTAGGCAGAGTTGAAGGAGATAGCGATCTCGGGCCAGGTGCTGATAGAAAGGGGCAATATAATTCAAGCACCCAAGAAAGCGTTGGAGTTGATGACGATCCCGGATCTCCGCAGGGAAAGCAGCAAGGGCTTTTAAAAAATGGTCCTGTAGTTGAATTGCTCCATTAGTGATTAGAACCCCTAAGAAGTCAATAGATGCTTTACCAATTTGAATTTTGGAGGGAGAAAGAACCAGGCCCTTTTGTTGGAGGAGATCATGGATAACCTGAAGGTGCTGCAAATGGAGATGAGGATTTTTGCTATAGATTAAGATGTCATCAATATAAACTAAGCAAAATGCATGATAGGGAGCGAAGATTGAATCCATGTAGCGCTGGAATTCCACTAGTGCAGTTTTCAGGCCAAAGGGAAGCACTGTCCATTCATAAAAGCCTTGGGGGACCACAAACCCAGTTTTGTACTGGTCCTCAGGCAAGAGGCCTATCTGCCAGAAGCCAGCTTTAAGATCTAACTTAGAAAATATTGTGGCTCCGCTGATCTGTTGCATTAAATATTCCTTATTGGGCAGAGGGTAAGAAATTGGAATGAGACACTTATTGAGAGGTTTATAATTTATGACTAACCTCTTCTTACCCCTTTTTTGCTCTAAATGTTTGTTCACATAAAATGCAGCAGCTGCCCAAGCAGATGTGGATTCCCTGATTAATCCCTGTTGTAATAAAGCAGCAATCTCCTCATTACAGAGTTGTCGATCTTCAGCAGTAAAACCATAAGGGCTTTCCTTATATGGTTTAGCGCCTTCTTTAATGGGCAAGCCAATCCGATGATGATGTACATGTTTGAAGGCTTGTGGCGAATCACCGCTACAATGTTGGAGTAATTGTTGCTCCATGTCAGCAAGAGTATTACATAGCAAGAGAGTATGAGTCTGGCGGCGAAGCTGTTTGGCTGTATCCTGAGTCACAAGATCGTTGACCAGATCGCGGAGTTCCTGATCAGTAAGGAGAGGTTGCGCATCCGGAGGAGGACTGAACTCAGCAGGAGGATGCGGAGGAGATGGCATGGGTGACGCACGATATTGATCAGGGACTGGGCAATGTTGCGACATCTGATTGACTATGGCAAGATCCTCCTCATAAGGTTTCAAGATTTGGGAGACCTTGACACGAGCAGGAATTTGTACAAGCTCCTGATTGATAGTTAGAACCATTGTCTCCGTAGAGAAACCGAAAGGCAAATGTCGATTGAGGAAGTCGTTACCAATAACCAGGTCAATCCCTTGTGATTCCAATTGATAGAAATTGATTTCAATTGGATGCCCAGCCAAGGAAATGGAGATGTTGGAGGCATACCGTTTGCAAGCAATAACACCTCCGCCCATAGTAGAACCGTGCATGTGATCGACTTCAGGAAGAGGCTCCCAACAGTAGGTAGGCAAAGCATTATATTTGCAAATATTCAAGCCGGAACCTGTATCTACTAAAGCAACCAAAGAATAGGGAGTAACACCTGGTGGTCGGAGAAGGACAGAAATAAGCCAGGTTTTCATAGTATTTCGGACTGGGGAAGCAGGAGAAGTGAAGAAATCCTGACAAGCAAAGGCAGCAGGCGGAAGACCTGAAGAACACTGAGTGAGATGAGTGGAAACCTTCTGATCAAGCGCATTAAGTGTAGACGTTAACTGTGTACATTGCGCCAGAATGGTAGCCGTATGGGTCTTCAAGGTCGTGAGATTCTCCTGAAGCCTATGAAACTGATTAGTACAAGTAGGAAGAGACAGGGAAGTTGTAAGAGTTTGTATAGGAATTTGGGTAAAAGGAGGAGGAAGGTAACTAGGCGAAGGATCAGAGGGAGTATGGACAAAGTGAGGAGGACAAAAAACAGAGGGTCCACCAAAAGGGAGAGTAGTTGGTGGAGGAGGAACTAGGGAAGGAGGAAAAGGGAAAAAGGCTGGAGAGGGAATAGGTCGAGAGGGTCATGGTGGTGGCGAAGGCGGCAAAGGGAAATCTGTAATGTCGAGAGGTCTATCAGAACCAGAGTCGGAGTCGGCGGAGCTTGCCAAGAGATCAATAATATTCATCGAAGGAGTATTCATAAACAAACTGATCTTTGTATCCATAGGCAAGGCTAATTGACAAGCCAAGCAATCGGGAGTGTTCGACTCGGAGCATTCATACAAAGAATGATCAGTGGCGCCTTGAGACACAACTTCCCAATTATGCGGATCATTCACCAAACTGAAAAAGCCTTTTAGTTGCTTCTGTTGAGGAGTCTTCGGGTGTTGAGGACAATCTTTAGCAAAGTGGCCTTTTTTGCCACAAATAAAACAACCAGAAGAAGATCTTGACGAAAGACGACGCTTGCGCAGAAAGCGTTGGGGTTGGCGTTGATAGCGACGGCGCCAATGTATTTTTCGGAGGCACGGAAAAGTATTAGACCCACCGCAAGAGCACTGAGATTTCTTAAAAGAAGCTCGTCGTTTAGAA
Organism: Dipteris shenzhenensis; assembly: GCF_047967505.1. Classification (NCBI taxonomy): domain Eukaryota; kingdom Viridiplantae; phylum Streptophyta; class Polypodiopsida; order Gleicheniales; family Dipteridaceae; genus Dipteris; species Dipteris shenzhenensis. Next base: position 138,288 of record NC_141597.1, read on the forward strand.
GCAGAGTGGCATGCGAAAGAGCCCGCAGAAGATGTAGAACATAAATCATGATGGCCCACAAACTGCTGACAGATAGAAGGCGAAACCAGACTAATTTCCTTGATCTTGTTCTTTAGTGTATACTCTGTACACTGCTTTCTGATATAAACCTGAACAAGCTGGAAAAGATTAGCAAATGTAAAATCAGCCACAGTTTTATGTACCTCTGTGGGTTGATTGTTGATGTTCAGGATCTTGGTCTGGCCTTCAATGAGAGAATTAACCGCTTCACCAAGCTTATGGGGAAGACTGAACAGATAATGGCGCTTGGCGGAGACGTCAGCAAAGATGCCAGCCCTATAAACTAATTGTTGGGCATGGGCATTGTATTGGGCTAACTGAAAGAGGTCGCAGAGCTTAAGAGCAAAGAATTCATTGGAAGCCTGCGCTCGATCATCAGTGAATGTGGGCAGAAACTGATTGGTGATGGCGGCAATCAGGGCATCAGGTGCATTCGCTTGTTGTTGCGTATCCTGACTGCTGAAAATCTGTTCCTTAGATTGCTCAGACAAGAATTCCCACCAATTGGCAAGGATGCCAGTAAACCCTTTGGTTGTTTCCACAGCCGCATCGCGAGGAGACCATTTATATACATTGACCAGCGACATCATATGCCCATAAAAAATCTTCAAAATATCCTTGATGGCTTGGGTAGAAGCACCATCCAAATTAAGCACGTACCCTGGAAAGGATTTGTATTGCAGACGGAAACGAAGTTCGCCTGCTTCGTTGAGGGTCCCGTCCGTATACTCCGGCATCTAATGATATTCAGGCATCTTAGGTACACGACCAGGAGAATTGGGGAAGAGCGGACTTAGACCACTGGTAGGTTCCTCTTTGACTGCGCCTTGGTTCATGAGAGTAGGCACAGAATTGGGCTGAGGCACAGGAGACATACGAGGAACAAGAGGGGGTGCATGAGGAAGCAGAGGATGGTCATCACTATCAGAGTCTGAATCAGGATCAGCTGGATGATCCGATCCGATTGGTCCGGGGGCAGGATGAGGAAGCAAAGGAAAGAAAAGATCAGGCTCAAGAGGAATAACTCCTCCAAGGGGAGGCCGAATAGTTGTGATGTCGGCATTATCCTGCTCCGTCCACCTAAACGCCCGGATGATGGGATGGCTAGGATCAAGCCATTCTGCAGCCTGTTCAGCATTGTAAGGCAGCTGGTCTGTAAGTTCACAACCGTCAAGATAAGAAGGAAGAGTAATCATACAGAGGGGATGAAAGTTATACTGAAGAGGAGGAGCAGCATCAGAGGGGGGAAGAGTATAGAAAACAGCAGCAGAAGGACAAGGGACAGGATATACAGGAGTAGCAAGAGCCGAAGTAAGCTTGTCGTCGAGCTTAGCTAGAGCAAGCTGCAGATTGTAAAGAGCTAAGCGACACTCATCCAGGCTGGACTGTACTTGAATGTTATGGGCATTACATCAGTTCAGCTGCTGTTGCTCGACAGGAACGTGAGATAATGGGACAGATGGTGAAACAACAGCAAAAGGGGAAGAGATAAGCTTACTGTCAGTATCGACAGCCTCTTGATAGCCGGAAAGGGACGGCCATTCGGTAGGCTGAAACATCATGAGGGGCACTTTATGTGTGATGGCCTCAAAGTTGGATTGGATGTGAGGCACATGGTTAATGGCAGTCTCATGGCGGTACTGGAGACTAGCATCACTGGGAAACTGGGAAGCAGCTGTTTGAGACACCCAATCACGCACCGCTTCCATTCGAGCAGAACTCTCAGGCAGAGGAGAAACTTCAGATGGAGGAGTACTGCTAATGGAAATATGGGAGGAAGCGGGAAAAGCCAGACGCATAACCTTCTTTGAGTGATCACCAGAACGGCGCTGGACAATTGCACGAGTTGGTGTGTCTTCGATCGTGTACGGAATGTCTTCCTGAGAATCCACTTCATTGACTATCTGTTGATAGTCCATGTCCCATTTAGCAGGCATGGGAACCGCATCGAACTTGAACCGAGTCACCTCTGCATTGGTGGCTCCATAAAGAATGCATTCGTCAGGGGAGCGGATATTGCGAGGGATCGGATTGATCGTGGACACCAGGTAGTTGATGCAACGGACATGAATCGCACAATGTTCCGACCTGGGTTTCATCTGCAGCCCTTTGACATGGACATACAAACGGAGGGCTGTGGAGAGATGAGGATCTGCCAAAGACATCTTGAAGTTGGGATAAACAACAGTATATACAGGTTCTTTATTTAAAGAACCATGGACAAGACCAATCCTAGCGGCTTTAATAGACAGATGACGAGTATCAACCAGACTAACCATGCAGGTGGCGTTAACGCAGACCGAAACAATGGTTCGATGGCTAACACGAAACAGCCATAGTGAATATATTGGTAACCGGATCGAGTGAAGGACTCGATCTCGGACTGGGAAAAGAGAGGGAGATAGACGCCCGTATTGCCTTCATCGGCAATATTGATACACACTTCGGATATTTTAATATGGCGAAGTGCCTTATACTGAAACATCGAAAATTTATAGACCTCTTCCGGATCTATGATAGGGAGGTTCCAAGAATGCTTGGACTCCGTAAGTTCAGTGGTAGTGGAGGCAGAGCGGGGAGAAGAGATGCGAGTAGACAAAGCACGGAAGAGCTTGGCCATCGTGATAAACAGAACAACGTTACAGAAACTGGCTTCACACGTCACGCTAGTGCTCAACCATGGAAACAGCACCTCTGGCCTGAAGGGGGGAGCGGCAGCGACAGGGTCCCAGACACTCTTCGAGTGAAACACAACAACAATAACGAGGCTCTGATACACAAGCACTGGTATTCTCTTGCCCACAAAGAATTGGTGGGAATTCTTGTCTGAGCAATCTAAGGAACAGATTTTCAACAGTCAGGATACGCAACAACAAGCGAATGCACCTGATGCCCTGATTGCCGCCATCACCAATCAAATGACAAAACGCTTGCCTATACTCACGTCTGCTCAGATATGGTAAACGAAACGATTACCGATAGCGATACCGAGAGGGATAGTGAAATGGAACTGAGGAGACGATACAACAATGAGAAGGAGATAGCGAGGATACGGCGTTTCAGGGCGAGACTCACAGGTGGGGTTGGAGCGAGAGGAAGCGAACATGAGAGAGTAGAAGATCCGAATAGGCGATTTCTTAGCTTCAAGTGCAGAGGCGAGCGAAGGCATAAGGAAAACAGAACAAAGACAAGAGACTTGAAGATTGGAAGACTACAAGCTTGTATTGCCGAGGAGGAGAGAAATGTTTACAAGAGGACTCTAGGCAGACTCTGCCCGAGAATGAAGGACTTGGGTCCTTTATATACAATTGTGGGCAAGAGAATACCAGTGCTTGTGTGCAATCCAGGGGGCTACTTTTGCAAACCGGGGGCGTTAGTGGTTTGGAAAAAGTGAAGGTCTTATCTGGCATGCCAGACAGTGTCTATTCACTGTACACTTTTGTTAGTGGAAGTACAGATGTTAGGTCGGAGCACAGTACTTAGTGGGATGTTGGGCCCAATAGGGCGCACCTTCTCTGGAAAGCATATCGGGGAGAATATTGGTACTGTCCTTTTTTCATTCAAGCTGAAAATCATACATAGCAAAGAATTCTTGCCATCTGGCAAGACGGCCGCGTCCAATCTGCTTATCAATCTTTCGAGTACAGAAGGTACGGAAATTCTGATTATCTGTGCGTACAAGAAAAGGCTTATTCAGGATGAAGAGTTCCAATTTTTGAATTGCCTTTTTGACGGCCAAAATCTCTTTTTCGATAGTTGCGCTCGGGTCCTTGGAAAATACCAGATCGGAAAGCACAAATACGTTCTTGCTGTGGAGCTGTGCTTTCAAGTAAGATCGCACCCCAGAACTCATCAGATGCATCGGTTTCAATGATGAGGTTAGCGTTGACAGAAGGGATAGCTAATGGCGGTAAAGACTGGAGGTGTTGTTTGAAATTTGCCAGAGCAGTGGATTGGGCTAGACTGGACCATCCTTGCGTAGGCAGAGTTGAAGGAGATAGCGATCTCGGGCCAGGTGCTGATAGAAAGGGGCAATATAATTCAAGCACCTAAGAAAGCGTTGGAGTTGATGACGACGATCCCGGATCTCCGCAGGGAAAGCAGCAAGGGCTTTTAAAACATGGTCCTGTAGTTGAATTGCTCCATTAGTGATTAGAACCCCTAAGAAGTCAATAGATGCTTTACCAATTTGAATTTTGGAGGGAGAAAGAACCAGGCCCTTTTGTTGGAGGAGATCATGGATAACCTGGAGGTGCTGCAAATGAAGATGAGGATTTTTGCTATAGATTAAGATGTCATCAATATAAACTAAGCAAAATGCATGATAGGGAGCGAAGATTGAATCCATGTAGCGCTGGAATTCCATTGGTGCAGTTTTCAGGCCAAAGGGAAGCACTGTCCATTCATAAAAGTCTTGGGGGACCACAAACCCAGTTTTGTACTGGTCCTCAGGCAAGAGGCCTATCTGCCAGAAGCCAGCTTTAAGATCTAACTTAGAAAATATCGTGGCTCCGCTGATCTGTTGCATTAAATATTCCTTATTGGGCAGAGGGTAAGAAATTGGAATGAGACACTTATTGAGAGGTTTATAATTTATGACTAACCTCTTCTTACCCCTTTTTTGCTCCGAATGTTTGTTCACATAAAATGCAGCAGCTGCCCAAGCAGATGTGGATTCCCTGATTAATCCCTGTTGTAATAAAGCAGCAATCTCCTCATTACAGAGTTGTCGATCTTCAGCAGTAAAACCATAAGGGCTTTCCTTATAGGGTTTAGCGCCTTCTTTAATGGGCAAGCCAATCCGATGATGATGTACATGTTTGAAGGCTTGTGGTGAATCACCGCTACAATGTTGGAGTAATTGTTGCTCCATCTCAGCAAGAGTATTACATAACAAGAGAGTATGAGTCTGGCGGCGAAGCTGAGCCACAAGATCGTTGACCAGATCGCGGAGTTCCTGATCAGTAAGGAGAGGTTGCGCATCCGGAGGAGGACTGAAATCAGCAGGAGGATGCGGAGGAGATGGCGTGGGTGACGCACGATATTGATCAGGGACTGGGCAATGTGGCGACATCTGATTGACGATGGCAAGATCCTCCTCATAAGGTTTCAAGACTTGGGAGACCTTGACACGAGCAGGAATTTGTACAAGCTCTTGATTGATAGTTAGAACCATTGTCTCCGTAGAGAAACCGAAAGGCAAATGTCGATTGAGGAAGTCGTTACCAATAACCAGGTCAATCCCTTGTGAGTCCAATTGATAGAAATTGATTTCAGTTGGATGCCCAGCCAAGGAAATGGAGATGTTGGAGGCATACCGTTTGCAAGCAATAACACCTCCGCCCATAGTAGAACCGTGCATGTGATCGACTTCAGGAAGAGGCTCCCAACAGTAGGTAGGCAAAGCATTATATTTGCAAATATTGAAGCCGGAACCTGTATCTACTAAAGCAACCAAAGAATAGGGAGTAACACCTGGTGGTCGGAGAAGGACAGAAATAAGCCAGGTTTTCATAGTATTTCGGACTGGGGAAGCAGGAGAAGTGAAGAAATCCTGACAAGCAAAAGCAGCAGGCGGAAGACCTGAAGAACACTGAGTGAGATGAGTGGAAACCTTCTGATCAAGCGCATTAAGTGTAGACGTTAACTGTGTACATTGCACCAGAATGGTAGCCGTATGGGTCTTCAAGGTCGTGAGATTCTCCTGAAGCTTATGCATTTGATTAGTACAAGTAGGAAGAGACGGGGAAGTTGTAAGAGTTTGTACAGGAATTTGGGTAAAAGAAGGAGGAAGGTAACTAGGCGAAGGATCAGAGGGAGTATGGACAAAGTGCGGAGGACGAAAAACAGAGGGTCCACCAAAAGGGAGAGTAGTTGGTGGAGGAGGAACCAGGGAAGGAGGAAAAGGAAAAAAGGCTGGAGAGGGAATAGGTCGAGAGGGTCGTGGTGGTGGCGAAGGCGGCAAAGGGAAATCTGTAATGTCGAGAGGTCTATCAGAACCAGAGTCAGAGTCGGAGCTTGCCAAGAGATCAATAATATTCATCGAAGGAGTATTCATAAACAAACTGATCTCTGTATCCATAGGCAAGGCTAATTGACAAGCCAAGCAATCGGGAGTGTCCGACTCGGAGCATTCATACAAAGAATCATCAGTGGCGCCTTGAGACACAACTTCCCAATTATGCGGATCATTCACCAAACTGAAAAAGCCTTTTAGTTGCTTCTGTTGAGGAGTCTTCGGTTGTTGAGGACAATCTTTAGCAAAGTGGCCTTTTTTATCACAAATAAAACAACCAGAAGAAGATCCTGACGAAAGACGACGCTTGCGTAGAAAGCGTTGGGGTCGGCGTTGATAGCGACGGCGCCAATGTATTTTTCGGAGGCGCGGAAAAGTATTAGACCCACCGCAAGAGTACTGAGATTTCTTGAAAGAAGCTCATCGTTTAGAAGCAGAGTGGCGTGCGAAAGAGCCCGCAGAAGATGTAGAACAGAAATCATGATGGCCCACAAACTGCTGACAGATAGAAGGCGAAACCAGACTAATTTTCTTGATCTTGTTCTTCAGTGTATACTCTGTACACTGCTTTCTGATATAAACCTGAACAAGCTAGAAAAGATTAGCGAATGTAAAATCAGCCACAGTTTTATATACCTCTGTGGGTTGATTGTTGATGTTCAGGATCTTGGTCTGGCCTTCAATGAGAGAATTAACCGCTTCACCAAGCTTATGGGGAAGACTGAACAGATAATGGCGCTTGGCGGAGACGTCAGCAAAGATGCCAGCCCTATAAACTAATTGTTGGGCATGGGCATTGTATTGGGCTAACTAAAAGAGGTCGCAGAGCTTAAGAGCAAAGAATTCATTGGAAGCCTGCGCTCGATCATCAGTGAATGTGGGCAGAAACTGATTGGTGATGGCGGCAATCAGGGCATCAGGTGCATTTGCTTGTTGTTGCGTATCCTGACTGCTGAAAATCTGTTCCTTAGATTGCTCAGACAAGAATTCCCACCAATTGGCAAGGATGCCAGTAAACCCTTTGGTTGTTTCCACAGCCGCATCGCGAGGAGACCATTTATATACATTGACCAGCGACATCATATGCCCATAAAAAATCTTCAAAATATCCTTGATGGCTTGGGGAGAAGCACCATCCAAATTAAGCACGTACCCTGGAAAGGATTTGTGTTGCAGACGGAAACGAAGTTCGCCTGCTTCGTTGAGGGTCCCGTCCGTATACTCCGGCATCTACTGATATTCAGGCATCTTGGGTACACGACTAGGAGAATTGGGGAAGAGCGGACTTGGACCACTGGCAGGTTCCTCTTTGACTGCGCCTTGGTTCATGAGAGTAGGCACAGAATTGGGCTGAGGCACAGGAGACATACGAGGAACAAGAGGGGGTGCATGAGGAAGCAGAGGATGGTCATCACTATCAGAGTCTGAATCAGGATCAGCTGGATGATCCGATCCGATTGGTCCGGGGGCAGGATGAGGAAGCAAAGGAAAGAAAAGATCAGGCTCAAGAGGAATAACTCCTCCAAGGGGAGGCCGAACAGCTGTGATGTCGGCATTATCCTGCTCCGTCCACCTAAACGCCCGGATGATGGGATGGCTGGGATCAAGCCATTTTGCAGCCTGTTCAGCATTGTAAGGCAGCTGGTCTGTAACTTCACAACCGTCAAGATAAGAAGGAAGAGTAATCATACAGAGGGGATGAAAGTTATACTGAAGAGGAGGAGCAGCATCAGAGGGGGGAAGAGTATAGGAAACAGCAGCAGAAGGACAAGGGACAGGATATACAGGAGTAGCAAGAGCCGAAGTAAGCTTGTCGTCGAGCTTAGCTAGAGCAAGCTGCAGATTATAAAGAGCTAAGCGACACTCATCAAGGCTGGACTGTACTTGAATGTTATGGGCATTACACCAGTTCAGCTGCTGTTGCTCGACAGGAACGTGAGATAATGGGACAGATGGTGAAACAACAGCAAAAGGGGAAGAGATAAGCTTACTGTCAGTATCGACGGCCTCTTGATAGTCGGAAAGGGACGGCCATTCGGTAGGCTGAAACATCATGAGGGGCACTTTATGTGTGATGGCCTCAAAGTTGGATTGGATGTGAGGCACATGGTTAACGGCAGTCTCATGGCGGTACTGGAGACTAGCATCACTGGGAAACTGGGAAGCAGCTGTTTGAGACACCCAATCACGCACCGCTTCCATTCGAGCAGAACTCTCAGGCAGAGGAGAAACTTCAGATGGAGGAGTACTGCTAATGGAAATATGGGAGGAAGCGGGAAAAGCCAGATGCATAACCTTCTTTGAGTGATCACCAGAACGGCGCCGGACAATTGCACGAGTTGGTGTGTCTTCGATCGTATACGGAACGTATTCCTGAGAATCCACTTCATTGACTATCTGTTGATAGTCCATGTCCCATTCAGCAGGCATGGGAACCGCATCGAACTTGAACCGAGTCACCTTTGCATTGGTGGCTCCATAAAGAATGCATTCGTCAGGGGAGCGGATATTGCGAGGGATCGGATTGATCGTGGACACCAGGTAGTTGATGCAACGGACATGAATCGCACAATGTTCCGACCTGGGTTTCATCTGCAGCCCTTTGACATGGACATACAAACGGAGGGCTGTGGAGAGATGAGGATCTGCCAAAGACATCTTGAAGTTGGGATAAACAACAGTATATACAGGTTCTTTATTTAAAGAACCATGGACAAGACCAATCCTAGCGGCTTTAATAGACAGATGACGAGTATCAACCAGACTAACCATGCAGGTGGTGTTAACGCCAGACCGAAACAATGGTTCGATGGCTAACACGAAACAGCCATAGTGAATATATTGGTAACCGGATCGAGTGAAGGACTCGATCTCGGACTGGGAAAAGAGAGGGAGATAGACGCCCGTATTGCCTTCATCGGCAATATTGATACACACTTCGGATATTTTAATATGGCGAAGTGCCTTATACTGAAACATCGAAAATTTATAGACCTCTTCCGGATATATGATAGGGAGGTTCCAAGAATGCTTGGACTCCGTAAGTTCAGTGGTAGTGGAGGCGGAGCGGGGAGAAGAGATGCGAGCAGACAAAGCACGGAAGAGCTTGGCCATCGTGATAAACAGAACAACGTTACAGAAACTGGCTTCACACGTCACGCTAGTGCTCAACCATGGAAACGGCACCTCTGGCCTGAAGGGGGGAGTGGCAGCGACAGGGTCCCAGACACTCTTCGAGTGAAACACAACAACAATAACGAGGCTCTGATACTAAATGACAAAACGCTTGCCTATACTCACGTCTGCTCAGATATGGTAAACGAAACGATTAACCTTATGAGGAGGATCTTGCCATCGTCAATCAGATGTCGCCACATTGCCCAGTCCCTGATCAATATCGTGCGTCACCCATGCCATCTCCTCCGCATCCTCCTGCTGAGTTTAGTCCTCCTCCGGATGCGCAACCTCTCCTTACTGATCAGGAACTCCGCGATCTCGTCAACGATCTTGTGCCTCAGGATACAGCCAAACAGCTTCGCCGCCAGACTCATACTCTCTTGCTCTGTATTTTATGTGAACAAACATTTGGAGCAAAAAAGGGGTAAGAAGAGGTTAGTCATAAATTATAAACCTCTCAATAAGTGTCTCATTCCAATTTCTTACCCTCTGCCCAATAAGGAATATTTAAGGAATACAGCCAAACAGCTTCGCCGCCAGACTCATACTCTCTCGCTGCATTTTATGTGAACAAACATTCGGAGCAAAAAAGGGGTAAGAAGAGGTTAGTCATAAATTATAAACCTCTCAATAAGTGTCTCATTCCAATTTCTCACCCTCTGCCCAATAAGGAATATTTAATGCAACAGATCAGCGGAGCCACGATATTTTCTAAGTTAGATCTTAAAGCTGGCTTCTGGCAGATAGGCCTCTTGCCTGAGGACCAGTACAAAACTGGGTTTGTGGTCCCCCAAGGCTTTTATGAATGGACAGTGCTTCCCTTTGGCCTGAAAACTGCACCAGTGGACTTCCAGCGCTACATGGATTCAATCTTTGTGTTAGCCCTCTCTACTCTGAAGACTAACTCGAAACGCACTACTGCGACAGATTTACATGCGTAATCGAACTTCAGAACTGCGTATGAAAATTCATAGAGTAGAACAGTGATCGACAGAATCATTCATGATAAAACAATAAGATAGATGCAATAGAATATCTGTATTACACTTCTCCGAGCAGTACAACACCGTACTCTCTGATACATAACAATGTTCCTCTTCTGATCACACTGATCCTTGCTCCAATCCTCATCAATGAGCCCCCTGAATGATCGCTCTCTTCTCTTTTATCTAACCGGCACACATAACTCCTTCACGGTTGCCGTGACGGTTGCCGTGCCTCGTCAGTTCTCCGCCTGGTCCTAGAACTTCCGTCTTTTCATATCTCACTATAAACTAGATACAACGTATTAATGATAATAATCTAAGGACTCCCCCCCTAGTTCCTCTTTGCTGTTGCTGCTTTTGCCCTTAACACTTGGCACTCCCGGTGAATCGGATTCCGGATCCGCATCCGAACCCACCGGTTCTCCGCTACGGTTCATCCTCGACGTCGCCACCGTCATCGTCCGCCACCGCCGCTGCTGCCGCTGCCGCCGCCGGAACTGCTGGAGCCGCCGGCGCCGGTACTTGTACTGCCGGAGCCGCTTGCGCCGGTCGAAGTAAAGGTAGCTGCTGCGGGTTGAGAGCATGGGCATCCACAAAAATTTGGAGCTGTCCATAGAAAGGTGGTGCCGCCGCCCCCGCCTGCTGAGCTACTGCCGCCATCCGATGAATATAGCGGCATGCTGTCCGCAGGTCGACCAACAGAGCTGCTCTCTCAACATGACTCGTTCTCCGCAGCTGTTGTAGCTCCTCTTCATGTAGTCGGGTCTTCTCAGATAGAGCGAGTTCGAGATCGGTTACCCGCATAGTGCGATCTGCTTTCTTCGCCACACCATCCAGTCGTTTCATTACCCGCCCCAATTCCTTGGTTTGGGCACCTGTTGATTGTTCTGCCGTAGTAGCGCTGAGCTTCAGCAAATCGGCCATGAGGCTCTTCACCTCAACTTCATGTTGATGGTGCTCTTCTTTCCGGGCGAGCTTGAGTGCCAACAGCTGGAAAACAAAGAGTCGGAAATAAGCCCCCTTTTGCTTCCAAATTGCCTTTTGGATGCCCTGGTGAACTCCTTGTTTGCATGCAACGATCAAGTGTCCCATCATCCTGATAAAAGCCCCACTTCGAAGATTCAGTAGATTGCATGGCGGCGTCCTCGCTTCGCAACACGAAGCTTTGCTCCCACCGTTTCTCGGAATAAAGTGAGTGATACCACACGTGCGTACTAATAGCCCCCATCATCGGTTTCTCCACCGAAATGGCTACAAATGCATTTGAAATGATCTTCACAGGTGGTATCTCCGGAAATGGGTAAGGTGGCATGGGCCCTGTATATGGTCGGAGACGAAATCCATTTACCGGCTTCTGCAACAGCTCCCCCTGTAGTGTTCCTAATCGGAATGTGCCGTCACCATAACGCTCCACCACCCAATACGGACCTCCCCATCGTAACTTCAGCTTACCCGGATGCGGACCCATCCGAGTGTTAAACAATATCACGGCATCTCTTCGTTTGAAGGTCTTCTTCTTTGAATGACGGTCCACCTAGACCTTCCGTCTGTCCTGGAATACCTGTGCAAGATACGCACTGTTGAACCGCTCCTCACCCAGCCGATCCAGCTGTTCAATCCTCCGGTCTACGGACTCGTCCCAGCCCAATTTCTCTGCCGCTGCAATCCGCAGACTCGGTACTAGGAATTCCATGGGGACCACTGCTTCAACTCCGTAAACCAACTTGAATGGCGTGAACCCCGTCGCAACCTTATAGGAAGTCCGGAACGCCCATAATGCGGAGTAAAGTTTTTCATCCCAATCTGTCCGATTTTCATTGACCAGCTTTTTCAGAATGACTAGCAACACCTTATTCGAGGACTCCGCCTGTCCGTTTGCCTGAGGGTAATACACTGTGGACTTCTTATGAATGATTAGGTGCCGGGTAACTAGTTCCCGTAACACCGCATTAAGGAAATGCCCACCTTGATCCGTGACGAGCTCAACCGGACATCCGTACCGTGTCATAATGGCTTCATAAAGGAATCTGGCCACAGCCTTTGCCGAATTATCCTTCAGTGCTCTGGCCTCCACCCATTTGGTACAGTAATCCATCGCCACCAGGATATACCGGTTACCTGTCCTCCGCGCCGGCGGCGAAAACGGACCTACAAAGTCCAGCCCCCACTTCATGAACGGTTCGAGGGCCAGTATGGGATTATGCGGCATCCGGTCCCGACCTGATGGCTGGCCCAACCTCTGGCACACATCGCATCTTTTGACGAACCTATGCGCATCCCCCATTAATGTTGGCCACCACAGACCTCCTTGGAGTACCTTCCGTCCGGTTACTTCTCCTGCGAAGTGTCCACCGCTGATTCCTTGGTGAGCCTCTTCCAGGATGACCTCCTGCTCATGTGGGTACACACACCGTCGCAACACACCATCTAGCCCCTGCTTATACAATTGGTCAGCAATGATCCGGAAGTCTCTGCTCTTGAGTGCGATCTGCTTTCTTCGCCACACCATCCAGTCGTTTCATTACCCGCCCCAATTCCTTGGTTTGGGCACCTGTTGATTGTTCTGCCGTAGTAGCTCTGATCTTCAGCAGATCTGCCATGAGGCTCTTCACCTCAACTTCATGTTGATGGTGCTCTTCTTTCCGGGCGAGCTTGAGTGCCAACAGCTGAGATCTGGCATCGTCACACTGCTGTTGCACCACCGCGACGTGTTCTTTCAACTGCAAAAAGTGCCTTGCGTCAAAGAATTCCCCGTCCGCTGGCTCCGGAAAAGCTGCCACAAAAGCGGCTGCTGCGTCCGCTTGGGGTCGTGGCTTCATTGCGGGAACCTGTGCGATCTCGGGTCTTTTTCCTCTGGCCTTCGCTCTTCGGAGGGCTTCTTCCAGTTCGGCGATCCGTTTGACATAGCCTTCGGAAGAATCCACCGGTCTCGCCGCTGTCTGCTTCCCGAGAGTATTTGCCGATGTAGAACTTCCACCCTCCGGTTGTGCCGCAGTTTCCGTCACCGGTACTGGTGGTAAAAATGCTGTTCCTGCGCCCCCTCCCGCCAGATCATCCTCATCCCTCCGGGCCAACCGTCGATCGAGAGGCCTGCAAGCCCGCTCCAGCTCTACTCGCAATTGACGTTGATGATCAAGAAAAATACCCTGCATCTCTGCGACGAAGGCTTCCGATAAATCCAACAAAAGTGCCTCGTCCAGCATGCGTGTAGAGCTAGAGGGTTGCCGGTACCCCATCACTTCCGCTTCCAACAACTGCGCCCTGGCGGTCGCAGTTGTAGCCTTCTCCGTCAATTGTTCCGTCAGCCGCAGGTGTTCTTGAGTTTGGGCGACAATCGCCGTCCTTGCTTCCTCCATATCCTGCTGTCGCCGTGCATCCATCTGTTGGAATTGTAACAACTGCTCCTGCAGCTGTTGATTGCGTTCGAGCAGCCTGGCATTTTCCTGGCGCAACCTCGCCTCATTCTCCTCCAGCTGCCCCTTCTGAAAACATTGGAGCAAGCGCTCCGCCAACCGTCGTGCCGTGACCAGATCATATGTCTCCACCGGCGGAGATAGCTGCAGCTCACCACTCCCCCTTGGGACTACACGGGTTTCCTCCTGGCATGCCTGTCTCCCCGAACTGTCCTCCCGAGTGTGGACTGAGCTTTCCCCTTGCAAGGCCTCAGCGTCCGGGCGGGTTTTCTTCAACATTGCTCCTTCCGGCACAAGAGCCAACTTTCTTTTCAATAAACTGGCCATGCGGCTCGATGTTGCTGAGACCGCGGGCCTACTCCTCTGGCTGCCCTGTGGAACTTCTGCCGGAACTACCACCGCAGGTACTATCGCCGTAACCTCCACCGCAGGTACTACCGGAGTCACCTGGTTCCTTGGCATCAGAGCTCCCTCCGTTGTTGATCTTGCTGGTTCCACCTCCTTGGACTCCTTGTCCGAAGCATTGTCTGTGGACTCCTCCACCTCCACATACGACCCTGGGACTACTGGTTCCGCATCTGGTCCGAACAAAAGAAATAAGACTTGCCCCATCCGGGATGTTGCCGTTGGCTTCAAGAGCTTCTTGGCCACCTCCAGAATTCTGTCCGCCATCAGCTTCGCCCAGGGAACCGGTTTCCCTTGCTCCGCCCTCTGGAAATAAGTAAACTGGGCCTGTCCCAGTAGCTCTGCTTTCACCTTCTGCCAGAGTGCCTTCGCAATAAACTTATAGCATGTCTTCTGCGAAGCATCCAGCTTCTTCATGTTGTACTCCCCCTTGCAACCTGCGCCGAGAGCTGCCTCCATGGCACTGCTGGTAAGCTTCGTGACGTTGCATGGACCATCCACCGGCAAGTGCAACCGGGCCGCTACCAGCTCCTTGCACAAGGTGAAAGTCTTTCCATACACCACGACCTTGCGCCCGCGTGCAAGCTGCGCCAAGATATCTTGCGCCAATGGATGAACTGGTGTCGTAGCCCATGGCAAACCCGCGAACTCCACCAGACGAGCTCGTGTCAGCCAAGACTGCACAGCCTCATCCCCAACAGGTAACGGATTGATCAGATGGAAGACCACCATAGCGGCGAGAAGCTGGGATGCGAGGGAGAAGAGTTCTGGAAAACAAAGAGTCGGAAATAAGCCCCCTTTTGCTTCCAAATTGCCTTTTGGATGCCCTGGTGAACTCCTTGTTTGAATGCAACGATCAAGTGTCCCATCATCCTGATAAAAGCCCCACTTCGAAGATTCAGTAGATTGCATGGCGGCGTCCTCGCTCCGCAACACGAAGCTTTGCTCCCACCGTTTCTCGGAATAAAGTGAGTGATACCACACGTGCGTACTAATAGCCCCCATCATCGGTTTCTCCACCGAAATGGCTACAAATGCATTTGAAATGATCTTCTCAGGTGGTATCTCCGGAAATGGGTAAGGTGGCATGGGCCCTGTATATGGTCGGAGACGAAATCCATTTACCGGCTTCTGCAACAGCTCCCCCTGTAGTGTTCCTAATCGGAACGTGCCGTCACCATAACGCTCCACCACCCAATACGGACCTCCCCACCGTAACTTCAGCTTACCCGGATGCGGACCCATCCGAGTGTTAAACAATATCACGGCATCTCTCCGTTTGAAGGTCTTCTTCTTTGAATGACGGTCCACCCAGACCTTCCGTCTGTCCTGGACTACCTGTGCAAGATACGCACTGTTGAACCGCTCCTCACCCAGCCGATCCAGCTGTTCAATCCTCCGGTCTACGGACTCGTCCCAGCCCAATTTCTCTGCCGCTGCAATCCGCAGACTCGGTACTAGGAATTCCATGGGGACCACTGCTTCAACTCCGTAAACCAACTTGAATGGCGTGAACCCCGTCGCAACCTTATAGGAAGTCCGGAACGCCCATAATGCGGAGTAAAGTTTTTCATCCCAATCTGTCCGATTTTCATTGACCAGCTTTTTCAGAATGACTAGCAACACCTTATTCGAGGACTCCGCCTGTCCGTTTGCCTGAGGGTAATACACTGTGGACTTCTTATGAATGATTAGGTGCCGGGTAACTAGTTCCCGTAACACCGCATTAAGGAAATGCCCACCTTGATCCGTGACGAGCTCAACCGGACATCCGTACCGTGTCATAATGGCTTCATAAAGGAATCTGGCCACAGCCTTTGCCGAATTATCCTTCAGTGCTCTGGCCTCCACCCATTTGGTACAGTAATCCGTCGCCACCAGGATATACCGGTTACCTGTCCTCCGCACCGGCGGCGAAAACGGACCTACAAAGTCCAGCCCCCACTTCATGAACGGTTCGAGGGCCAGTATGGGATTATGCGGCATCCGGTCCCGACCTGATGGCTGGCCCAACCTCTGGCACACATCGCATCTTTTGACGAACCTATGCGCATCCCCCATTAATGTTGGCCACCACAGACCTCCTTGGAGTACCTTCCGTCCGGTTACTTCTCCTGCGAAGTGTCCACCGCTGATTCCTTGGTGAGCCTCTTCCAGGATGACCTCCTGCTCATGTGGGTACACACACTGTCGCAACACACCATCTAGCCCCTGCTTATACAATTGGTCAGCAATGATCCGGAAGTCTCTGCTCTTGAGCGCGAGCCGTTTCCGCTGGTCTCGCGACATTCCGTCGCGCATCTGGCCCGTGTCGACAAAGTGAAACATGTCGTCGTACCACGTCTTTGGAGCTGCCGGTACCACCGCCTCCAGTTCGAACAGCTGGGCATCCGAAAAATCGTCTTCCACACCCATCGGGTCTTCGCCAGATTCCAACCGCGAAAGGTAATCCGCTACGGCATGTGTACTTCCTGGTCGATGGACCACCGTGAAGTCGAACTCCTGTAAAAGCAGCATCCACCGGGCCAACTTTCCAGTGAGCTCGGGCTTGTGTACCAAATACAACAAGGCGGAATGATCCACATGAAACGTGAACCGATTCCCCAACAGGTAGTGACGAAACTTTGTTACGGAATAAATCATCCCTAATGCTTCCCGCTCCGTCGTAGAGTAATTTTGTTCGGCTTTTGACAACCTGCGACTTGCATAATACACCGGTCGGAACCACTTGCTTGTCGCTTCCTGCATGAGGACACTGCCAATAGCCACGTCCGAGGCATCCACGAAGACATGAAACATCTTCGTCCAATCTGGCGGCTGAACCACCGGTGCTGTCGCCAACATCAGTTTGAGCCGTCGAAAAGCTAAGTCACAAGCAGGAGACCAGACTACCGGTACTTTGTTGAGTTGGTCATACAATGGTGTCGCCACATCCGCCAGATACCGCAGCATTCGGCTGTGCCATTTAACCTGCCCTAGGAATCTCCCGAGCTGCTTACCGTTGCCAGGAACCTTGGCCTGCCGAATCGCTTCGACCTTCGCCGGATCTACCGCAATGCCTTCCGCCGAGATAATGCAACCCAGCAGCATACCGCTGCCCACGGCGAATGCACATTTCATAGGGTTCAGACACAACCGTGCCTCCCTACACCGGGTTAAGCATTTCTTCAGATGCTCAAGGTGCTGCTCGCGACTCCCGAAAACACTGAAATCGTCCAGAAATACCTGCATAAAGATTAGTAAATAATCATCAAGTATTTCTTGGACCATGCGTTGAAATGTTGCCGGAGCATTCTTTAGCCCAAATGCCATCACCAGGAAAACAAATGCTCCCCACTCCGTGATGAAGTCTGTTTTCTCTCGATCTTCTGGTGCCATCTGCACTTGGTTATACCCACTGAAGCCATCCAGAAAAGAATACATCTCGTGACCTGCCACTGTATCCAGCATAGTATCATTAAACGGCAAGGGAAACGGATCCGTGATTGTCGCCGCGTTAAGCTTTCTGTAGTCAACACAGACCCGCAACTTCAAATTCTTTTTCGGAACAATCACTATTGGCGAAAGCCACGTTGCACGGTCAACCGGATAGATAAACCCGACCTTTAGCAACCTGTCCAGCTCCTCCTTCACCCTCTGGGCATAGTTCGGGTTCATTCTATACCGTTGTTGCCGAACCGGTATCGCATCCTTCTGCAGATTGATCCTGTGCTGATAGAATTTGGGATCGATGCCGAGCAAATCTGTGTAGTCCCAGGCGAACACGTCTTTGAAGGATTTCAGCAATGTCTCCAATTTTCCCCGAAATCCTTTATCGAGCTTCGCACTGACACGGACGTTCTTTGGCTCCTCCTCCGTCCCGAGGTTAAGATCCAGTAGCTCGTCTTCTTTGACCCTCCGCGAGCGACGGAGTTCCTGCACGAAAACTCTTTCCGCCTCCGCCACTCCCGCTTCGTCCGGCATGTCTCCTGTGCCTTCCGGTAGACTCCCTTCGACTGGTTCTTTCGTGGAACTGGATGACTCTTGCGTAGCCGAGGGAATCTGATGCTGATATTGCTTTAAAACGGCAACCACATCGACCTCGAACAAGCTTACCAGCTCCGTATTCCTACTGAAGTAGTCATCCTCCTCTTCGACCCCCATTCCGTCCATCATATGGATACCTTCCGCCATCGTCGGTCGGAATGGTGTCCTCAGCCCTTGTTTGGTATGTACCAAGAGCTTCAGCTTCTTTTTTCCTTTCCGAATGGTGATGCGGTCTGATTGCCAGTCTTGTTTCACACGGGCCTGCCGCAACCACGGTCTGCCGAGCAATAACGGGTATGACCCGCTAATATCCTCCATCCGGAGAATCACCGCAGCGATTTCGAACTTCACGCCGCAAACCTCCATTTTCAATCCACGGAGCAATCCTAACGGCTGCACTCTCCGTTGGTCTGCCATCCGAACGGCGAAGGGTGCTGATTCCCATTTTGTGATACCCAATGGCACCAGCATTTGTTCGGACAGGATGTTGACCCCAGACCCTCCGTCCAGCAACACCCCTCCCACACGGCTATTCTCCAGTGTTACGGAAATTACCTGGACCGCTTCGTCAAAAACAGGAGGCTGTACTTCCGCTTCAGGCTTTGCAGATCCGTCTGACGACACTTCCATTGTTACCGCTTCCATCTCCGACTCCATCGCCCTGACTGGTTCCGTCAATTGTTTGATGAGAGAACTCCGGAAATTGGGTACCAATGCTAACAATTGCTCCATTGTCATGTGTATTTGCTGTTTCCGCAAATCCTGCCATAAATCATATGGTTCAACACCCTCCTCGCCGGTCATCAGGCTGTCCTTCTGACTGGTAGGTAGACAAGTCGCTTCTGGCTGCTCTCCTTGCAGGCGCCTTGCCACCTTCGCACCATTCTCCGTCACCGAGACTGCCTTGTCCGCGCTCGGCCTAGGTAACACCGTTGGGGTTTTCTGGACCCATTCACCGACCGTCGACCGCACCTTTTGTTGTGCCTGCCAGTCCAACGCCGTAGGTCTCCCCTTCTCTTGCGGGGCCTTGTATTCCCGCACCTTTTCCTGGGATCGTGTGACCACGAGCACATCTCCGCTCGCACTTCCTCCCACTTTGCCTTCAACAGGGACACCCGCCGGTACTTCCGGTACTTCTTCGGACGTCGGACTAGGCTCCTTGCTATCCTGTTGCTGACTGGCATCATCGCATTCGATAATCAGAACCGCATTCACTGCTGGTGTGGACTTGCCTTCTCCGGATCCCCGGATTGCTTCCTTTTCCGCCTTGTGGCGCTTGAATAATTCGCAATCTACCTTTCGATGTCCGGGTTGATTGCAATAAAAACATAGGAACGTCCGTTCCCCTGCTGGTTCATCTGCACCTGTTCCAGCCGTTCTCGGCCGCCAAGGTCTTCTCGCCGGTGCGGCTGGTACTGCGGCTGGTGCTGCGGCTGGTGCCGCAACTACCGCCGCCACCGCTGGTGTCGGGGCTATTCGTGCGTTATAGCGGCAGATCTCCGTGGTATGCGTCGCTGTTTGGCAAATCGCACACCACCGCTCATTCAAACCGCATTCCTCTGCTAAGTGTCCTGCATTCCGGCACCGATTACACCAAGTATCCTTGCGAACTTTTGAAGAGGACCCTATTCCACTATCCCGGCTTTTGGCTCCGGCAGCAGATCCTTCCGGAAATGACTTCCCTGCCGTTTTCCCAGCCTTCCGCCTCATGGAACGTTTGTCCTCCTCCTCATCCGACTGATCCGACTCCTCCTCATTATCGGTATCGGAGTCTCCCTCAGCCTCCTCATACTTCACTTTTCCTTTCCTTCCCTTGGAAGTAAACAGAACTTGTTCCGCCCTCACCGCTGCTTGGACGACTTCTTCCAATGAAAGAGCTTCCAGATCCAACGATGCCAGGGACCTTTTCAATCCTTTATTCAGCCCCTCCATGAAGTAAGCATTTTGGATGGGGACTGCCGGGGTAGTTGCTGCATCGAGGCGGCGGATCAACGACCGAAACCTGGCCGCATACGCCTCCACTTCTTGGTTCTTCTGTTCCAGTTTCCCCAGTTTGGCCAGGACATGAACACGGGTCTTGTCCTCCCGAAACCGGAGCAAAAAAGCATCCCGCAGTAGATCAAACGTGGCGAAATGGGTAGCTCCATATTGCGCGATCCATACTGCCGCCTGCTTCTGCAGTGTCGGGATGAAAGTCGCCATCTTCATAAGATCTGTCGCCTGCACTGGTGGAGCCGTATTCACCATCCATGCCATCTCAAATGACAGTATATGTGCATCCGCATCCTCCTTATCCCGTCCCGAAAACTTGGGGTACTTCACCGTCATCCTGGGTACCAGTGGTGGAATAGCCGCGCTACTTACCGCCGGAACTCCACCCCCGCCTCCGCCTCCACCGCCTCCACCTCCCCTACCGGGATCTGGTGACGGACCTGGGGCTCCGCTTCCTGCAGGCACACCACCCCTCCGTCTCCTGGGACTCGGTGGTGGGGAATTCCGCAACGGTGACGCTTCGTCTTCCGGAGGAGTACTTGTTAAATCGAACGGGCTACTGCGTCCGGAGGATTCGCCTTCCTCCTGAACACCGGAAACGACTGGACCTTCCTCTCCTGGGATCAGCGGAGGTGTGTCAGAGCGGCTACTACTCTCACTATCCGTGAAGAAGCCGAAGAGAAGATCACGTTGAGCTACATATCTGTCATGCCGTTCCTCGCGGGTTGTACGTGCCGATACTGGAGTTGCAGGCTCCCGAGGCCGTGCCGGAGAGCGCGATGTTCCCCCTGGCTCACTCCCAGCGTCATTCATGCGCTAGTCTACGCACCGAGGAATCAGAGTATTACAGATGGGGAGCATCCAACCTCTCCGGGGTATCCACCGCGACGAACATGGAAATCTTCCGTGGTCGCCAAAGTGTTAGCCCTCTCTACTCTGAAGACTAACTCGAAACGCACTACTGCGACAGATTTACATGCGTAATCGAACTTCAGAACTATGTATGAAAATTCATAGAGTAGAACAGTGATCGACAGAATCATTCATGATAAAACAATAAGATAGATGCAATAGAATATCTGTATTACACTTCTCCGAGCAGTACAACACCGTACTCTCTGATACATAACAATGTTCCTCTTCTGATCACACTGATCCTTGCTCCGATCCTCATCAATGAGCCCCCTGAATGATCGCTCTCTTCTCTTTTATCTAACCGGCACACATAACTCCTTCACGGTTGCCGTGACGGTTGCCGTGCCTCGTCAGTTCTCCGCCTGGTCCTAGAACTTCCGTCTTTTCATATCTCACTATAAACTAGATACAACGTATTAATGATAATAATCTAAGGACTCTCCCCCTAGTTCCTCTTTGCTGTTGCTGCTTTTGCCCTTAACACTTTGCTCCCTATCATGCATTTTGCTTAGTTTATATTGATGACATCTTAGTCTATAGCAAAAATCCTCATCTCCATTTGCAGCACCTCCAGGTTATCCATGATCTCCTCCAACAAAAGGGCCTGGTTCTTTCTCCCTCCAAAATTCAAATTGGTAACGCATCTATTGACTTCTTAGGGGTTCTAATCACTAATGGAGCAATTCAACTACAGGACCATGTTTTAAAAGCCCTTGCTGCTTTCCCTGCGGAGATCTGGGATCGTCATCAACTCCAACGCTTTCTTGGGTGCTTGAATTATATTGCCCCTTTCTATCAGCACCTGGCCGGAGATCGCTATCTCCTTCACCTCTGCCTACGCAACTCTGCCTATGCAAGGATGGTCCAGTCTGGGGTCCAGCCGAATCCACTGCTCTGGCAAATATCAAACAACACCTCCAGTCTTTACCACCATTAGCTATACCTTCTGTCAACGCTAACCTCATCATTGAAACCGATGCATCTGATGAGTTCTGGGGTGCGATCTTACTTGAAAGCACAGCTCCACAGCAAGAACGTATTTGTGCTTTCCGATCTGGTATTTTCCAAGGAGCCGAGCGCAATTATCATTCAATCGAAAAAGAGATTTTGGCCGTCAAAAAGGCAATCCAAAAATTGGAACTCTTCATCCTGAATAAGCCTTTTCTTGTACGCACAGATAATCAAAATTTCCATACCTTCTGCACTCGAAAGATTGATAAGCAGATTGGACGCGGCCGTCTTGCCCGATGGCAAGAATTCTTTGCTATGTATGATTTTCAGGTTGAATGGAAAAAGGGCAGTACCAATATTCTCCCCGATATGATTTCCAGAGAAGGTGCGCCCTATTGGGCCCAACATCCCCCTAAGTACTATGCTCCGCCCTAACATCTGTACTTCCACTAACAAAAGTGTACAGTGAATAGACACTGTCTGGCATGCCAGATAAGACCTTCACTTTTTCCAAACCACTAACGCCCCCGGTTTGCAAAAGTAGCCCCCTGGATTGCACACAAGCACTGGTATTCTCTTGCCCACAATTGTATATAAAGAACCCAAGTCCTTCATTCCCGGGCAGAGTCGGCCTAGAGTCCTCTTGTAAAGATTTCTCTCCTCCTTGGCAATACAAGCTTGTAGTCTTCCAATCTTCAAGTCTCTTGTCTTTGTTATGTTTTCCTTATGCCTTCGCTCGCCTCTGCACTTGAAGCTAAGAAATCGCCTATCCGGATCTTCTACTCTCTCATGTTCGCTTCCTCTCGTTCCAACCCCACCTGTGAGTCTCGCCCTGAAACGCCGTATCCTCGCTATCTCCTTCTCATTGTCGTATCATCTCCTCAGTTCCATTTCGCTATCCCTCTCGGTATCATTATCGGTAATCGTTTTGTCTACCATATCTGAGCAGACGTGAGTATCGGCAAGCGTTTTGTCATTTGGTATCAGAGCCTCGTTATTGTTGTTCTGTGTTTCACTCGAAGAGTGTCTGGGACCCTGTCGCTGCCGCTCCCCCCCTAGGCCAGAGGTGCCATTCTGCGGTTGAGCACTAGCGTGACGTGTGAAGCCAGTCTCTGTATCTTTGCTCTGCTTATCACAATGGCCAAACTATTCCGTGCCCTCTCTGCTCGCATCTCTTCTCCCCGCTCCGCCTCCACTACTACTGAACTTATGGAGTCCAAGCACTCTTGGAATCTCCCTATTATAGATCCGGAAGAGGTCTATAAATTTTTGATGTTTCAGTACAAGGCGCTTCGCCATATTAAGATATCTGAAGTGTGTATTAATATTGCCGATGAAGGCAATACGGGTGTCTATCTCCCTCTCTTTTCCCAGTCCGAGATCGAGTCCTTCACTCGATCCGGTTACCAATATATTCACTATGGTTGTTTCGTGTTAGCCATCGAACCATTGTTTCGGTTTGGCGTTAACGCCACCTGCATGGTTAGTCTGGTTGATACTC
Source organism: Dipteris shenzhenensis (assembly GCF_047967505.1). Lineage (NCBI taxonomy): Eukaryota > Viridiplantae > Streptophyta > Polypodiopsida > Gleicheniales > Dipteridaceae > Dipteris > Dipteris shenzhenensis. Next base: position 161,730 of record NC_141597.1, read on the forward strand.
GTCATCTGTCTATTAAAGCTGCTAGGATTGGTCTTGTCCATGGTTCCTTAAATAAAGAACTTGTATATACTGTTGTTTATCCAAACTTCAAGATGTCTTTGGCAGATCCTCATCTCTCCACAGCCCTCCGTTTGTATGTCCATGTCAAAGGGCTGCAAATGAAACCCAGGTCGGAACATTGTGTGATTCATGTCCGTTGCATCAACTACCTGGTGTCCACGATCGATCCGATCCCTCGCAATATCCGCTCCCGTGACGAATGGATTCTTTATGGAGCCACCAATGCAGAGGTGACTCGGTTCAAGTTCGATGCGGTTCCCATGCCTGCTGAATGGGACATGGACTATCAACAGATAGTCAATGAAGTGGATTCTCAGGAAGACGTTCCGTACACGATCGAAGACACACCAACTCGTGCAATTGTCCGGCGCCGTTCTGGTGATCACTCAAAGAAGGTTATGCGTCTGGCTTTTCCCGCTTCCTCCCATATTTCCATTAGCAGTACTCCTCCATCTAAAGTTTCTCCTCTGCCTGAGAGTTCTGCTCGAATGAAAGCGGTGCGTGATTGGGTGTCTCAAACAGCTGCTTCCCAGTTTCCCAGTGATGCTAGTCTCCAGTACCGCCGTGAGACTGCCGTTAACCATGTGCCTCACATCCAATCCAACTTTGAGGCCATCACACATAAAGTGCCCCTCATGATGTTTCAGCCTACCGAATGGCCGTCCCTTTCCGGCTATCAAGAGGCCGTCGATACTGACAGTAAGCTTATCTCTTCCCCTTTTGCTGTTGTTTCACCATCTGTCCCATTATCTCAAGTTCCTGTCGAGCAACAGCAGCTGAACTGGTGTAATGCCCATAACATTCAAGTACAGTCCAGCCTGGATGAGTGTCGCTTAGCTCTTTATAATCTGCAGCTTGCTCTAGCTAAGCTCGACGACAAGCTTACTTCGGCTCTTGCTACTCCTGTATATCCTGTCCCTTGTCCTTCTGCTGCTGTTTCCTATACTCTTCCCCCCTCTGATGCTACTCCTCCTCTTCAGTATAACTTTCATCCCCTCTGTATGATTACTCTTCCTTCTTATCTTGACGGTTGTGAAGTTACAGACCAGCTGCCTTACAATGCTGAACAGGCTGCAGAATGGCTTGATCCCAGCCATCCCATCATCCAGGCGTTTAGGTGGACGGAGCAGGATAATGCCGACATCACAGCTGTTCGGCCTCCCCTTGGAGGAGTTATTCCTCTTGAGCCTAATCTTTTCTTTCCTTTGCTTCCTCATCCTGCCCCCGGATCAATCAGATCGGATCATCCAGCTGATCGTGATTCAGACTCTGATAGTGATGACCATCCTCTGCTTCCTCATGCACCCCCTCTTGTTCCTCGTATGTCTCCTGTGCCTCAGCCCAATTCTGTGCCTACTCTCATGAACCAAGACGCAGTCAAAGAGGAACCTGCCAATGGTCCAAGTCCGCTCTTCCCCAATTCTCCTGGTCGTGTACCTAAGATGCCTGAATATCAGCAGATGTCGGAGTATACGGACGGGACCCTCAACGAAGCAGGCGAACTTCGTTTCCGTCTGCAACACAAATCCTTTCCAGGGTACGTGCTTAATTTGGATGGTGCTTCTCCCCAAGCCATCAAGGATATTTTGAAGATTTTTTATAGGCATATGATGTCTCTGGTCAATGTATATAAATGGTCTCCTCGCGATGCGGCTGTGGAAACAACCAAAGGGTTTACTGGCATCCTTGCCAATTGGTGGGAGTTCTTGTCTGAGCAATCTAAGGAATAGATTTTTAGCAGTCAGGATACGCAACAACAAGCGAATGCACCTGATGCCCTGATTGCCGCCATCACCAATCAGTTTCTGCCCACATTCACTGATGATCGAGCGCAGGCTTCCAACGAATTCTTTGCTCTTAAGCTCTGCGACCTCTTTCAGTTAGCCCAATACAATGCCCATGCCCAACAATTAGTTTATAGGGCTGGCATCTTTGCTGACGTCTCCGCCAAGCGCCATTATCTGTTCAGTCTTCCCCATAAGCTTGGTGAAGCGGTTAATTCTCTCATTGAAGGCCAGACCAAGATCCTGAACATCAACAATCAACCCACAGAGGTACATAAAACTGTGGCTGATTTTACATTCGCTAATCTTTTCCAGCTTGTTCAGGTTTATATCAGAAAGCAGTGTACAGAGTATACACTGAAGAACAAGATCAAGGAAATTAGTCTGGTTTCGCCTTCTATCTGTCAGCAGTTTGTGGGCCATCATGATTTCTGTTCTACATCTTCTGCGGGCTCTTTTGCACGCCACTCTGCTTCTAAACGACGAGCTTCTTTCAAGAAATCTTAGTACTCTTGCGGTGGGTCTAATACTTTTCCGCGCCTCCGAAAAATACATTGGCGCCGTCGCTATCAACGCCGACCCCAACGCTTTCTGCGCAAGCGTCGTCTTTCGTCAGGATCTTCTTCTGGTTGTTTTATTTGTGGCAAAAAAGGCCACTTTGCTAAAGATTGTCCTCAACAACCGAAGACTCCTCAACAGAAGCAACTAAAAGGATTTTTCAGTTTGGTGGATGATCCGCATAATTGGGAAGTTGTGTCTCAAGGCGCCACTGATGATTCTTTGTATGAATGCTCTGAGTCGGACACTCCCGATTGCTTGGCTTCTCAATTAGCCTTGCCTATGGATATAGAGATCAGTTTGTTTATGAATACTCCTTCGATGAATATTATTGATCTCTTGGCAAGCTCCGACTCCGACGCTGGTTCTGATAGACCTCTCGACATTACAGATTTCCCTTTGCCGCCTTCTCCACCACCACGACCCTCTCGACCTATTCCCTCTCTAGCCTTTTTCCATTTTCCTCCTTCCCTGGTTCCTCCTCCACCAACTACTCTCCCTTTTGGTGGACCCTCTGTTTTTCGTCCTCCTCACTTTGTCCATACTCCCTCTGATCCTTCGCCTAGTTACCTTCCTCCTCCTTTTACCCAAATTCCTGTACAAACTCTTACAACTTCCCCGTCTCTTCCTACTTGTACTAATCAGTTTCATAAGCTTCAGGAGAATCTCACGACCTTGAAGACCCATACGGCTACCATTCTGGCGCAATGTACACAGTTAACGTCTACACTTAATGCGCTTGATCAGAAGGTTTCCACTCATCTCACTCAGTGTTCTTCAGGTCTTCCGCCTGCTGCCTTTGCTTGTCAGGATTTCTTCACTTCTCTTGCTTCCCCAGTCCGAAATACTATGAAAACCTGCCTTATGTCTGTCCTTCTCCGACCACCAGGTGTTACTCCCTATTCTTTGGCTGCTTTAGTAGATACAGGTTCCGACTTCAATATTTGCAAATATAATGCTTTGCCTACCTATTGTTGGGAGCCTCTTCCTGAAGTCGATCACATACACGGTTCTACTATGGGCGGAGGCGTTATTGCTGGCAAACGGTATGCCTCCAACATCTCCATTTCCTTGGCTCGGCATCCAACTGAAATCAATTTCTATCAATTGGAATCACAAGGGATTGACCTGGTCATTGGTAACGACTTCCTCAATCGACATTTGCCTTTCGGTTTCTCTACGGAGACAATGGTTCTAACTATCAATCAGGAGCTTGTACAAATTCCTGCTCGTGTCAAGGTCTCCCAAGTCTTGAAACCTTATGAGGAGGTTAGTCATAAATTATAAACCTCTCAATAAGTGTCTCATTCCAATTTCTTACGCTCTGCCCAATAAGGAATATTTAATGCAACAGATCAGCGGAGCCACGATATTTTCTAAGTTAGATCTTAAAGATGTCTTTGGCAGATCCTCATCTCTCCACAGCCCTCCGTTTATATGTCCATGTCAAAGGGCTGCAGATGAAACCCAGGTCGGAACATTGTGCGATTCATGTCCGTTGCATCAACTACCTGGTGTCCACGATCAATTCGATCCCTCGCAATATCCGCTCCCCTGACAAATGCATTCTTTATGGAGCCACCAATGCAGAGGTGACTCGGTTCAAGTTCGATGCGGTTCCCATGCCTGCTGAATGGGACATGGACTATCAACAGGTAGTCAATGATGTGGATTCCCTGATTAATCCCTGTTGTAATAAAGCACCAATCTCCTCATTACAGAGTTGTCGATCTTCAGCAGCAAAATCATAAGGGCTTTCCTCAATCGAGTCACAGGGAATTGACCTGGTTATTGGCAATGACTTCCTCAATCGACATTTGCCTTTTGGTTTCTCGACTGAGACTATGGTTTTAACTATTAATCATGAGCTTATGCAACTTCCTGCTCGTGTCAAGGTCACCCAAGTCCTGAGACCGTATGATGAAGATCTTGCCATTGTTAATCAGATGTCGCCCCATTGCCCAGTCCCTGATCAATACCGTGCCTCGCCAACGCCATCCCCTCCACATATTCCTGCTGAATTCAGTCCTCCTCCGGATGCGCAACCTCTACTCACTGATCAGGAACTACGAGATCTTGTGAAAGATCTTGTGGCCCAAGACACAGCCAAACAGCTTCGCCGCCAAACTCATACTCTCTTGCTGTGTAATACTCTTGCTGAAATGGAGCAACAATTACTTGACCATTGCAGTGGTGATTCTCCACAAGCCTTCAAGCTTGTACATCATCACAAGATTGGCTTGCCTATTAGAGAAGGAGCTAAACCTTATAAGGAGAGCCCTTATGGCTTTACTGCTGAAGACCGTGACAACTCTGCAATGAGGAAATTGCTAACAGGGATTAATCAGGGAATCCACCTCAGCATGGGCAGCTGCTACCTTTTATGTGAACAAACATTCAGAGAAAAAACGGGGTAAGAAGAGGTTGGTAATAAATTATAAACCTCTCAACAAGTGTCTGATTTCAATTTCTTACCCTCTGCCCAATAAGGAATACTTAATGCAACAAATCAGTGGAGCCACTATCTTCTCTAAGTTAGATCTAAAAGCCGGCTTCTGGCAGATAGGTCTCTTGCCTGCTGATCAGCATAAAACAGGGTTTGTAGTTTCCCAAGGCTTTTACGAATGGACAGTGCTCCCTTTTGGCCTTAAAACTGCACCAGTAGAATTCCAGCGCTACATGGACTCTATCTTTGCTCCCTACCATGAATTTTGCTTAGTGTATATTGATGACATCTTAATCTACAGCAAAAATCCTCATCTTCATCTTCAGCACCTCCAGGTTATCCATGATTTGCTCCAACAGAAGGGCCTCGTTCTTTCTCCCTCCAAAATTCAAATTGGTAAAGCCTCCATTGATTTCTTGGGAGTACTAATTACTAATGGAACAATTCAATTACAGGATCATGTGCTAAAAGCCCTTGCTGCTTTCCCTGCGGAGATTCGTGATTGCCATCAGCTTCAACGCTCTCTTGGGTGCTTGAATTACATATCTCCTTTCTATCAGCACCTGGCTCGAGATCGCTATCTTCTCCAACTCTGCCTCCGCAAGGATGGCCCACTCTGGGGTCCAGCCCAAACCACTGCGTTGGCAAATATCAAACAGCAACTCCAGTCGCTGCCTCCATTAGCCATACTCTCAGGTAATGCCAATCTCATCATTGAAACTGATGCATCTAATGAGTTCTGGGGAGCTATCTTGCTCGAAAGCACTGAACCCCAACAGGAACGCATTTGTGCTTTCAGATCTGGTATTTTCCAAGGAGCAGAACGCAACTACCATTCGATTGAGAAAGAAATCCTCGCTGTCAAAAAGACCATCCAGAAATTGGAACTCTTTATTCTCAATAAGCCTTTTCTTGTGCGCGCTGATAATCAGAATTTCCGAACCTTCTGCACGCGCAAGATTGATAAGCAGATTGGACGTGGCCGCCTTGCCAGATGGCAAGAGTTTTTCTCAATGTATGATTTCCAAGTCGAATGGAAAAAGGGCAGCACCAATATTCTCCCTGACATGCTTTCCAGAGAAGGTGCGCCCTACTGGGCCCAGCATCCCACTAAGTACTGCGCTCCACCCTAACATTAGTACTTCCACTAACAAAAGTGTACAGTGAATAGACACTGTCTGGCATGCTAGATAAGACCTTCACTTTTTCCAAACCACTAATGCCCCCGGTTTGCAAAAGTAGCCCCCTGGATTGCACACAAGCACTGGTATTCTCTTGCCCACAATTGTATATAAAGGACCCAAGTCCTTCATTCTCGAGCAGAGCCTGCCTAGAGTCCTCTTGTAAACATTTCTCTCCTCCTCGGCAATACAAGCTTGTAGTCTTCCAATCTTCAAGTCTCTTGTCTTTGTTCTATTTTCCTTATGCCTTCGCTCGCCTCTGCACTTGAAGCTAAGAAATCGCCTATCCGGATCATCTACTCTCTCATGTTTGCTTCCTCTCGCTCCAACCCCACCTGTGAGTCTCGCCCTGAAACGCCGTATCCTCGCTATCTCCTTCTCATTGTCGTATCGTCTCCTCAGTTCCATTTCGCTATCTCTCTCGGTATCGTTATCGGTAATCGTTTCGTCTACCATATCTGAGCAGACGTGAGTATCGGCAAGCGTTTTGTCATTTGAATTGTTGCAGGCGGAAATGCAGTTCACCTGCTTCATTGAGGGTCCCATCAGTATACTCCGGCATTTGCTGATATTCAGGCATCTTGGGTACACGACCAGGAGCATTGGGAAAAAGGGAGCTTGGACCACTGGTAGGTTCCTCTTTGACTGCGCCTTGGTTCATGAGAGTAGGCACAGAATTGGGCTGAGGCACAGGAGACATACGAGGAACAAGAGGGGGTGCATGAGGAAGCAGAGGATGGTCATCACTATCAGAGTCTGAATCAGGATCAGCTGGATGATCCGATCCGATTGGTCCGGGGGCAGGATGAGGAAGCAAAGGAAAGAAAAGATCAGGCTCAAGAGGAATAACTCCTCCAAGGGGAGGCCGAATAGCTGTGATGTCGGCATTATCCTGCTCCGTCCACCTAAACGCCCGGATGATGGGATGGCTGGGATCAAGCCATTCTGCAGCCTGTTCAGCATTGTAAGGCAGCTGGTCTGTAACGTCACAACCGTCAAGATAAGAAGGAAGAGTAATCATACAGAGGGGATGAAAGTTATACTGAAGAGGAGGAGCAGCATCAGAGGGGGGAAGAGTATAGGAAACAGCAGCAGAAGGACAAGGGACAGGATATACAGGAGTAGCAAGATCCGAAGTAAGCTTGTCGTCGAGCTTAGCTAGAGCAAGCTGCAGATTATAAAGAGCTAAGCGACACTCATCCAGGCTGGACTGTACTTAAATGTTATGGGCATTACACCAGTTCAGCTGCTATTGCTCGACAGGAACTTGAGATAATGGGACAGATGGTGAAACAACAGCAAAAGGGGAAGAGATAAGCTTACTGTCAGTATCGACGGTCTCTTGATAGCCGGAAAGGGACGGCCATTCGGTAGGCTGAAACATCATGAGGGACACTTTATGTGTGATGGCCTCAAAGTTGGATTGGATGTGAGGCACATGGTTAACGGCAGTCTCACGGCGGTACTGGAGACTAGCATCACTGGGAAACTGGGAAGCAGCTGTTTGAGACACCCAATCACGCACCGCTTCCATTCGAGCAGAACTCTCAGGCAGAGGAGAAACTTCAGATGGAGGAGTATTGCTAATGGAAATATGGGAGGAAGCGGGAAAAGCCAGACGCATAACCTTCTTTGAGTGATCACCAGAACGGCGCCGGACAATTGCACGAGTTGGTGTGTCTTCGATCGTGTACGGAACATCTTCCTAAGAATCCACTTCATTGACTATCTGTTGATAGTCCATGTCCCATTCAGCAGGCATGGGAACCGCATCGAACTTGAACCGAGTCACCTCTGCATTGGTGGCTCCATAAAGAATGCATTCGTCAGGGGAGCGGATATTGCGAGGGATCGGATTGATCGTGGACACCAGGTAGTTGATGCAACGGACATGAATCGCACAATGTTCCGACCTGGGTTTCATCTGCAACCCTTTGACATGGACATACAAACGGAGGGCTGTGGAGAGATGAGGATCTGCCAAAGACATCTTGAAGTTGGGATAAACAACCGTATATACAGGTTCCTTGTTAAGGGAACCATGGACAAGACCAAGGATGTTTTTATCGAAGCTATGCCTATATATTAATATAAAATCTTGGCGAAAGTTTTCAAGCTCATTTTTTTAGTTTCACAATATTGGTAGAATGTAGTACTTTTTTATATTTTTTATTTTGAATTTTGAAGGATAAAATGTAAATCCTGGCGAAACTTTAAAATTTTTTGCAAAAAAGTTTCAAATCCTGGCGAATATTTCAAACGTTTATTTTTATTAGGGCATACAAACTTTCAAAGCCAATATAACATTTTAGTTTCTTAACGAAACTAACTTGAAAAAATCATCCATGGACAAGACCAATACGAGCGGCTTTTATAGACAGATGACGGGTATCAACCAGACTAACCATGCAAGTGGCGTTAACGCCAGATTGAAACAAAGGCTCAATAGCCAACACAAAACAACCGTAATGGATATATTGATAACCAGACCGAGTAAACGAATCTATCTCAGACTGGGAGAAGAGAGGAAGATAGACGCCTGTATTGCCTTCATCGGCAATATTGATACACACTTTGGAGATCTTAATATGGCGAAGCGCCTTGTACTGAAACATCGAAAATTTATAGACCTCTTCCGGATCTATAATAGGGAGATTCCAAGAGTGCTTGGACTCCGTAAGTTCAGTAGTAGTGGAGGCGGAGCGGGGAGAAGAGATGCGAGCAGACAAAGCACGGAAGAGCTTGGCCATCGTGATAAACAGAACAACGTTACAGAAACTGGCTTCACACGTCACGCTAGTGCTCAACCACGGAAACGGCACCTCTGGCCTGAAGGGGGGAGCGGCAGCGACAGGGTCCCAGACACTCTTCGAGTGAAACACAACAACAATAACGAGGCTCTGATACCAAATGACAAAATGCTTGCCGATACTCACGTCTGCTCAGATATGGTAGACGAAACGATTACCGATAACGATACCGAGAGGGATAGCGAAATGGAACTGAGGAGATGATACGACAATGAGAAGGAGATAGCGAGGATACGGCGTTTCAGGGCGAGACTCACAGGTGGGGTTGGAGCGAGAGGAAGCGAACATGAGAGAGTAGAAGATCCGGATAGGCGATTCCTTAGCTTCAAGTGCAGAGGCGAGCGAAGGCATAAGGAAAACAGAACAAAGACAAGAGACTTGAAGATTGGAAGACTACAAGCTTGTATTGCCGAGGAGGAGAGAAATGTTTACAAGAGGACTCTAGGCTGACTCTGCCCGAGAATGAAGGACTTGGGTCCTTTATATACAATTGTAGGCAAGAGAATACCAGTGCTTGTGTGCAATCCAGGGGGCTACTTTTGCAAACCGGGGGCGTTAGTGGTTTGAAAAAAGTGAAGGTCTTATCTGGCATGCCAGACAGTGTCTATTCACTGTACACTTTTGTTAGTGGAAGTACTAATGTTAGGGTGGAGCGCAGTACTTAGTGGGATGCTGGGCCCAGTAGGGCGCACCTTCTCTGGAAAGCATGTCAGGGAGAATATTGGTGCTGCCCTTTTTCCATTCGACTTGGAAATCATACATTGAGAAAAACTCTTGCCATCTGGCAAGGCGGCCACGTCCAATCTGCTTGTCAATCTTGCGCGTGCAGAAGGTTCGGAAATTCTGATTATCAGTGCGCACAAGAAAAGGCTTATTGAGAATAAAGAGTTCCAATTTCTAGATGGCCTTTTTGACAGCGAGGACTTCTTTCTCAATCGAATGGTAGTTGCGTTCTGCTCCTTGGAAAATACCAGATCTGAAAGCACAAATGCGTTCCTGTTGGGGTTCAGTGCTTTCGAGCAAGATAGCTCCCCAGAACTCATCAGATGCATCAGTTTCAATGATGAGATTGGCATTAGCTGAGGGTATGGCTAATGGAGGCAGTGACTGGAGTTGCTGTTTGATATTTGCCAATGCAGTGGTTTGGGCTGGATCCCAGAGTGGGCCATCCTTGCGGAGGCAGAGTTGAAGAAGATAGCGATCTCGAGCCAGGTGCTGATAGAAAGGAGATATGTAATTCAAGCACCCAAGAAAGCGTTGAAGCTGATGGCAATCGCGAATCTCCGCAGGGAAAGCAGCAAGGGCTTTTAGCACATGATCCTGTAATTGAATTGTTCCATTAGTAATTAGTACTCCCAAGAAATCAATGGAGGCTTTACCAATTTGAATTTTGGAGGGAGAAAGAACGAGGCCCTTCTGTTGGAGCAGATCATGGATAACCTGGAGGTGCTGAAGATGAAGATGAGGATTTTTGGTGTAGATTAAGATGTCATCAATATACACTAAGCAAAATTCATGGTAGGGAGCAAAGATAGAGTCCATGTAGCGCTGGAATTCTACTGGTGCAGTTTTAAGGCCAAAAGGGAGCACTCTCCATTCGTAAAAGCCTTGGGGAACTACAAACCCTGTTTTATGCTGATCAGCAGGCAAGAGACCTATCTGCCAGAAGCCGGCTTTTAGATCTAACTTAGAGAAGATAGTGGCTCCACTGATTTGTTGCATTAAGTATTCCTTATTGGGCAGAGGGTAAGAAATTGAAATCAGACACTTGTTGAGAGGTTTATAATTTATTACCAACCTCTTCTTACCCCGTTTTTGCTCTGAATGTTTGTTCACATAAAAGGCAGCAGCTGCCCATGCTGAGGTGGATTCCCTGATTAATCCCTGTTGCAATAATGTAGCAATTTCCTCATTGCAGAGTTGTCGGTCTTCAGCAGTAAAGCCATAAGGGCTCTCCTTATAAGGTTTAGCTCCTTCTCTAATAGGCAAGCCAATCTTGTGATGATGTACATGCTTGAAGGCTTGTGGAGAATCACCACTGCAATGGTCAAGTAATTGTTGCTCCATTTCAGCAAGAGTATTACACAGCAAGAGAGTATGAGTTTGGCGGCGAAGCTGTTTGGCTGTGTCTTGGGCCACAAGATCTTTCACAAGATCTCGTAGTTCCTGATCAGTGAGTAGAGGTTGTGCATCCGGAGGAGGACTGAATTCAGCAGGAATATGTGGAGGGGATGGCGTTGGCGAGGCACGGTATTGATCAGGGACTGGGCAATGGGGCGACATCTGATTAACAATGGCAAGATCTTCATCATACGGTCTCAGGACTTGGGTGACCTTGACACGAGCAGCAAGTTGCACAAGCTCATGATTAATAGTTAAAACCATAGTCTCAGTCGAGAAACCAAAAGGCAAATGTCGATTGAGGAAGTCGTTGCCAATAACCAGGTCAATTCCCTGTGACTCCAATTGATAGAAATTGATTTCAGTTGGATGCCCAGCTAAGGAAATGGAGATGTTGGAGGCATACCGTTTGCAAGCAATAACTCCCCCACCCATGGTGGATCCATGCATGTGATTGACTTCAGGAAGAGGCTCCCAGCAATAACTAGGCAAAGCATTATATTTACAAATATTAAATCCAGAACCTGTATCTACCAAAGCAACCAAGGAATAGGGAGTAACACCTCGTGGTCTGAGAAGGACAGTGATGAGCCAGGTTTTCATAGTATTTCTGACTGGAGAAGCAGGGGAAGTGAAGAAATCGTGACAGGAAAATGCAGCAGGAGGAAGACCTACAGAACACTGGGTCAGATGAGTAGATACCTTCTGGTCAAGTGCATTCAAAGTCGAGGTTAACTGTGTACATTGTGCCAGAATGGTAGCTGTATGGGTTTTCAAAGTCACAATATGATCCTAAAGTTGATGAAACTGGTTAGTACAAGAAGAAGAGGGGGCAGTGGTAAGAGTGTGTACAGGAACTTGGGTAAACGGAAGAGGGAGATAATTATCAGGAGAATTATGGACAACATGAGGAGGTCGAAAAACAGAAGGTCCAGCAAAAGGGAGAGTAGTTTGTGGAGGAGAAACCAGGGAAGGAGGAAAAGGGAAAAAAGCAGGAGAGGGAATAGGTCGAGAAGGCCGTGGTGGCGGAGAAGGCGGGAGAGGAAAATCTGTTATGTCGACAGGCCTATCAGAACCAGACTCGGAGTCGGAGCTTGCCAAGAGATCAATAATATGCATTGGAGGCGTATTCATAAACAAACTGATCGCCGTATCCAGAGGCAAGGCTAATTGGCAAGTAAAGCACTTAGGAGTATCCGACTCTGAACATTCATATAAGGAGTCATCAGTGGCTCCTTGCAACACTACTTCCCAAGTATCTGGATCATTGACCAAACTGAAAAATCCCTTAAGCTGCTTCTGTTGAGAAGTCTTCGGTTCTTGTGGACAATCCTTTGCAAAATGGCCCTTCTTGCCACAAATGAAACAACCGGAAGAAGAACCTGAAGCAGGACGACGCTTGCGAAGAAAGCGTTGGGGTCGGCGTTGATAGCGACGACGCCAATGCAGCTTGCGGAGGCGCGGGAAAGAACTTGCTTTATCACAAGAGCACTGGGATTTCTTGAAAGAAGCTCGTCGGCGAGAAGCAGAGTGTCGTGCGAGATAGCCCGAGGAGGATGTAGAACAAAAATCATGATGACGAAGTAGGCGAACTTCGTTTTTGTCTGCAACACAAATCCTTTCCAGGGTACGTGCTTAATTTGGATGGTGCTTCTCCCCAAGCGATCAAGGATATTTTGAAGATTTTTTATGGGCATATGATGTCGCTGGTCAATGTATATAAATGGTCTCCTCGCGATGCGACTGTGGAAACAACCAAAGGGTTTACTGGCATCCTTGCCAATTGGTGGGAATTCTTGTCTGAGCAATCTAAGGAACAGATTTTCAGCAGTCAGGATACGCAACAACAAGCGAATGCACCTGATGCCCTGATTGAGGCCATCAACAATCAGTTTCTGCCCACATTCACTGATGATCGAGCGCAGGCTTCCAATGAATTCTTTGCTCTTAAGCTCTGCGACCTCTTTCAGTTAGCCCAATACAATGCCCATGCCCAACAATTAGTTTATAGGGCTGGCATCTTTGCTGACGTCTCCGCCAAGCGCCATTATCTGTTCTGTCTTCCCCATAAGCTTGGTGAAGCGGTTAATTCTCTTATAAAAGGCCAGACCAAGATCCTGAACATCAACAATCAACCCACAGAGGTACATAAAACTGTGGCTGATTTTACATTCGCTAATCTTTTTCAGCTTGTTCAGGTTTATATCCGAAAGCAGTGTACAGAGTATACACTGAAGAACAAGATCAAAGAAATTAGTCTGGTTTCGCCTTCTATCTGTCAGCAGTTTGTGGGCCATCATGATTTCTGTTCTACATCTTCTGCGGGCTCTTTCGCACGCCACTCTGCTTCTAAACGACGAGCTTCTTTCAAGAAGTCTCCGTGCTCTTGCGGTGGGTCCAATACTTTTCCGCACCTCAGAAAAATACATTGGCGCCGTCGCTATCAACGCCGACCCCAACGCTTTCTGCGCAAGCATCGTCTTTCGTCAGGTTCTTCTTCTGGTTGTTTTATTTGTGGCAAAAAAGGCCACTTTGCTAAAGATCGTCCTCAACAACCGAAGACGCCTCAACAGAAGCAACAAAAAGGATTTTTCAGTTTGGTGAATGATCCGCATAATTGGGAAGTTGTGTCTCAAGGCGCCACTGATGATTCTTTGTATGAATGCTCCGAGTCGGACACTCCCGATTGCTTGGCTTGTCAATTAGCCTTGCCTATGGATATAGAGATCAGTTTGTTTATGAATACTCCTTCGATGAATATTATTGATCTCTTGGCAAGCTCCGACTCCGACTCTGGTTCTAATAGACCTCTCGACATTACAGATTTCCCTTTGCCGCCTTCTCCACCACCACGACCCTCTCGACCTATTCCCTCTCTAGCCTTTTTCCATTTTCCTCCTTCCCTGGTTCCTCCTCCACCAACTACTCTCCCTTTTGGTGGACCCTCTGTTTTTCGTCCTCCTCACTTTGTCCATACTCCCTCTGATCCTTCGCCTAGTTACCTTCCTCCTCCTTTTACCCAAATTCCTGTACAAACTCTTACAACTTCCCCGTCTCTTCCTACTTGTACTAATCAGTTTCATAAGCTTCAGGAGAATCTCACGACCTTGAAGACCCATACGGCTACCATTCTGGCGCAATGTACACAGTTAACGTCTACACTTAATGCGCTTGATCAGAAGGTTTCCACTCATCTCACTCAGTGTTCTTCAGGTCTTCCGCCTGCTGCCTTTGCTTGTCAGGATTTCTTCACTTCTCCTGCTTCCCCAGTCCGAAATACTATGAAAACCTGGCTTATGTCTGTCCTTCTCCGACCACCAGGTGTTACTCCCTATTCTTTGGTTGCTTTAGTAGATACAGGTTCCGACTTCAATATTTGCAAATATAATGCTTTGCCTACCTACTGTTGGGAGCCTCTTCCTGAAGTCGATCACATGCATGGTTCTACTATGGGCGGAGGCGTTATTGCTTGCAAACGGTATGCCTCCAACATCTCCATTTCCTTGGCTGGGCATCCAACTGAAATCAATTTCTATCAATTGGAATCACAAGGGATTGACCTGGTCATTGGTAACGACTTCCTCAATCGACATTTGCCTTTCGGTTTCTCTACGCAGACAATGGTTCTAACTATCAATCAGGAGCTTGTACAAATTCCTGCTCGTGTCAAGGTCTCCCAAGTCTTGAAACCTTAAGAGGAACTTGGGTAAACGGAAGAGGAACTTGGGTAAACGGAAGAGGGAGATAATTATCAGGAGAATTATGGACAACATGAGGAGGTCAGAAAACAGAAGGTCCAGCAAAAGGGAGAGTAGTTTGTGGAGGAGGAACCAAGGAAGGAGGAAAAGGGAAAAAAGCAGGAGAGGGAATAGGTCGAGAAGGCCGTGGTGGCGGAGAAGGCGGGAGAGGAAAATCTGTTATGTCGACAGGCCTATCAGAACCAGACTCGGAGTCGGAGCTTGCCAAGAGATCATTAATATGCATTGGAGGCGTATTCATAAACAAACTGATCGCCGTATCCATAGGCAAGGCTAATTGGCAAGTAAAGCACTCAGGAGTATCCGACTCTGAACATTCATATAAGGAGTTATCAGTGGCTCCTTGCGACACCACTTCCCAAGTATCTGGATCATTGACCAAACTGAAAAATCCCTTAAGCTGCTTCTGTTGAGAAGTCTTCGGTTCTTGTGGACAATCCTTTGCAAAATGCCCCTTCTTGCCACAAATGAAACAACCGGAAGAAGAACCTGAAGCAGGACGACGCTTGCGAAGAAAGCGTTGGGGTCAGCGTTGATAGCGACGGCGCCAATGCAGCTTGCGGAGGCGCGGGAAAGAACTTGCTTTATCACAAGAGCACTGGGATTTCTTGAAAGAAGCTCGTCGGCGAGAAGCAAAGTGTTATGCAAGATAGCCCGAGGAGGATGTAGAACAAAAATCATGATGTCCTACAAACTGCTGACAAATAGATGGAGAAACCAGACTAATTTCCTTGATCTTGTTCTTGAGCGAATACTCTGTACTCTGCTTGCGGATATAAACCTGAACAAGCTGGAAAAGATTAGCAAATGTAAAATCAGCCACAGTTTTATGTACCTCAGTCGGCTGATTGTTGATATTGAGAATCTTTGTCTGGCCTTCAATGAGAGAGTTCACCGCTTCACCAAGTTTATGTGGAAGGCTAAAGAGATAGTGGCGCTTGGCGGAGACGTCAGCAAAAATGCCGGCCCGATAAACCAATTGTTGGGCGTGAGCATTGTATTGGGCTAACTGAAAGAGATCACAGAGCTTCAGAGCAAAGAATTCATTTGAAGCCTGAGCGCGATCATCGGTGAATGTGGGCAGGAACTGATTGGTGATGGCTGCAATCAAAGCATCAGGTGCATTTGCTTGTTGGTGTGCATCCTGACTGCTAAAAATCTGTTCCTTAGATTCCTCTGATAGGAATTCCCACCAATTGGCAAGGATGCCAGTAAACCCTTTGGTTGTTTCCACAGCCGCATCGCGAGGAGACCATTTATATACATTGACCAGTGACATCATATGCCCATAAAATATCTTTAAAATATCCTTAATAGCTTGGGGCGATGCACCATCCAAATTAAGCACATACCCTGGAAAAGATTTATGTTGCAGGCGGAAACGCAGTTCACCTACTTCATTGAGGGTCCCATCAGTATACTCCGGCATTTGCTGATATTCAGGCATCTTGGGTACACGACCAGGAGCATTGGGAAAAAGGGAGCTTGGACCACTGGTAGGTTCCTCTTTGACTGCGCCTTGGTTCATGAGAGTAGGCACAGAATTGGGCTGAGGCACAGGAGACATACGAGGAACAAGAGGGGGTGCATGAGGAAGCAGAGGATGGTCATCACTATCAGAGTCTGAATCAGGATCAGCTGGATGATCCGATCCGATTGGTTCGGGGGCAGGATGAGGAAGCAAAGGAAAGAAAAGATCAGGCTCAAGAGGAATAACTCCTCCAAGGGGAGGCCGAACAGCTGTGATGTCGGCATTATCCTGCTCCGTCCACCTAAACGCCCGGATGATCGGATGGCTGGGATCAAGCCATTCTGCAGCCTGTTCAGCATTGTAAGGCAGTTGGTCTGTAACTTCACAACCGTCAAGATAAGAAGGAAGAGTAATCATACAGAGGGGATGAAAGTTATACTGAAGAGGAGGAGCAGCATCAGAGGGTGGAAGGCTATATTGAACAGCAGTAGAAGGAGGAGCAGGGGAGCAAGAGATAGGATATACAGGAGCAGCAAGGGCCGAAGTAAGCTTGTCGGCTAGCTTGGCCAAAGCAAGCTGCAGATTATAAAGAGCTAGGCGACACTCATCCAGGCTGGACTGGACTTGAATGTTGTGGGCGCTGCACCAGTTCAGCTGCTGTTGTTCGACAGGAACCTGTGATAATGGCACGGATGGTATAACAACAGCAAAAGGAGAAGAGATAAGCTTACTATCATTATCCAGTGCCTCTTGATAGCCGGAAAGGGACGGCCATTCGGTAGGCTGAAACATCATGAGGGGAACTTTATGAGTGACAGCCTCAAAGTTAGATTGGATGTGAGGCACATGATTGACTGCAGTCTCTCAGCGGTACTGGAGACTGGCATCAGTGGGAAACTGAGAAGCAGCTGTTTGGGACACCCAATCACGGACCGCTTCCATGCGAGCAGAACTCTCAGGAACTTCAAAAGGAGGAGTACTGCTAATCGAAATATGAGACGAAGTGGGAAAGGCCAGGCGCATAACCTTCTTCGTATGATCACCAGAACGGCGCCGGACAATGGCACGAGTTGGTGTGTCTTCGATCATATACGGTGCTTCTTGAGAATCAACTTCATTGACTATCTGTTGATAGTCCATGTCCCATTCAGCAGGTATGGGAACTGCATCGAACTTGAACCGCGTTACCTCCGCATTGGTGGCTCCATAGAGAATGCATTCGTCAGGGGAGCGGATATTGCGAGGAATCGGATTAATAGTGGAAACCAGGTAGTTAATGCAACGGACATGAATAGCGCAGTGCTCGGACCTGGGTTTCATTTGCAGGGCTGTAGAAAGGTGAGGATCTGCCAAGGACATCTTAAAATTGGGATATACAACCGTATATACAGGTTCCTTGTTAAGGGAACCATGGACAAGACCAATACGAGCAGCTTTTATAGACAAATGACGGGTATCAACCAGACTAACCATGCAAGTGGCGTTAACACCAGATCGAAACAAAGGCTCAATAGCCAACACAAAACAACCGTAATGGATATATTGATAACCAGACCGAGTAAACGAATCTATCTCAGACTGGAAGAAGAGAGGAAGATAGACGCCTGTATTGCCTTCATCGGTAATATTGATACACACTTCGGATATTTTAATATGGCGAAGTGCCTTATACTGACACATCGAAAATTTATAGACCTCTTCCGGATCTATGATAGGGAGGTTCCAAGAATGCTTGGACTCCGTAAGTTCAGTGGTAGTGGAGGCGGAGCGGGGAGAAGAGATGCGAGCAGACAAAGCATGGAAGAGCTTGGCCATCGTGATAAACAGAACAACGTTACAGAAACTGGCTTCACACGTCACGCTAGTGCTCAACCACGGAAACGGCACCTCTGGCCTGAAGGGGGGAGCGGCAGCGACAGGGTCCCAGACACTCTTCGAGTGAAACACAACAACAATAACGAGGCTCTGATACCAAAAGACAAAACGCTTGCGCAATGTACACAGTTAACGTCTACACTTAATGTGCTTGATCAGAAGGTTTCCACTCATCTCACTTAGTGTTCTTCAGGTCTTCTGCCTGCTGCCTTTGCTTGTCAGGATTTCTTCACTTCTCCTGCTTCCCCAGTCCGAAATACTATGAAAACCTGGCTTATTTCTGTCCTTCTCCGACCACCAGGTGTTACTCCCTATTCTTTGGTTGCTTTAGTAGATACAGGTTCCGGCTTCAATATTTGCAAATATAATGCTTTTCCTACCTACTGTTGGGAGCCTCTTCCTGAAGTCGATCACATGCACGGTTCTACTATGGGCGGAGGTGTTATTGCTTGCAAACGGTATGCCTCCAACATCTCCATTTCCTTGGCTGGGCATCCAACTGAAATCAATTTCTATCAATTGGAATCACAAGGGATTGACCTGGTTATTGGTAACGACTTCCTCAATCGACATTTGCCTTTCGGTTTCTCTACGGAGACAATGGTTCTAACTATCAATCAGGAGCTTGTACAAATTCCTGCTCGTGTCAAGGTCTCCCAAGTCTTGAAACCTTATGAGGAGGATCTTGCCATAGTCAATCAGATGTCGCCACATTGCCCAGTCCCTGATCAATATCGTGCGTCACCCACGCCATCTCCTCTGCATCCTTCTGCTGAGTTCAGTCCTCCTCCAGATGCGCAACCTCTCCTTACTGATCAGGAACTCCGTGATCTCGTCAACGATCTTGTGGCTCAGGATACAGCCAAACAGCTTCGCCGCCAGACTCATACTCTCTTGCTATGTAATACTCTTGCTGAGATGGAGCAACAATTACTCCAACATTGTAGCGGTGATTCGCCACAAGCCTTCAAACATGTACATCATCATCGGATTGTCTTGCCCATTAAAGAAGGTGCTAAACCATATAAGGAAAGCCCTTATGGTTTTACTGCTGAAGATCGACAACTCTGTAATGAGGAGATTGCTGCTTTATTACAACAGGGATTAATCAGGGAATCCACATCTGCTTGGGCAGCTGCTGCATTTTATGTGAACAAACATTCAGAGCAAAAAAGGGGTAAGAAGAGGTTAGTCATAAATTATAAACCTCTCAATAAGTGTCTCATTCCAATTTCTTACCCTCTGCCCAATAAGGAATATTTAATGCAACAGATCAGCGGAGCCACAATATTTTCTAAGTTAGATCTTAAAGCTGGCTTCTGGCAGATAGGCCTCTTGCCTGAGGACCAGTACAAAACTGGGTTTGTGGTCCCCCAAGGCTTTTATGAATGGACAGTGCTTCCCTTTGGCTGAAAACTGCACCAGTGGAATTCCAGCGCTACATGGATTCACTCTTCGCTCCCTATCATGCATTTTGCTTAGTTTATATTGATGACATCTTAATCTATAGCAAAAATCCTCATCTCCATTTGCAGCACCTCCAGGTTATCCATGATCTCCTCCAACAAAAGGGCCTGGTTCTTTCTCCCTCCAAAATTCAAATTGGTAAAGCATCTATTGAATTCTTAGGGGTTCTAATCACTCATGGAGCAATTCAACTACAGGACCATGTTTTAAAAGTCCTTGCTGCTTTCCCTGCGGAGATCCGGGATCGTCATCAACTCCAACGCTTTCTTGGGTGCTTGAATTATATTGCCCCTTTCTATCAGCACCTGGCCCGAGATCGCTATCTCCTTCAACTCTGCCTACGCAAGGATGGTCCAGTCTGGGGTCCAGCCCAATCCACTGCTCTGGCAAATATCAAACAACACCTCCAGTCTTTACCGCCATTAGCTATCCCTTCTGTCAATGCTAACCTCATCATTGAAACCGATGCATCTGATGAGTTCTGGGGTGCGATCTTACTTGAAAGCACAGCTCCACAGCAAGAACGTATTTGTGCTTTCTGATCTAGTATTTTCCAAGGAGCCGAGCGCAACTATCATTCAATCGAAAAAGAGATTTTGGCCGTCAAAAAGGCAATCCAAAAATTGGAACTCTTCATCCTGAATAAGCCTTTTCTTGTACGCACAGATAATCAGAATTTCCGTACCTTCTGCACTCGAAAGATTGATAAGCAGATTGGACACGGCCGTCTTGCCAGATGGCAAGAATTCTTTGCTATGTATGATTTTCAGGTTGAATGGAAAAAGGGCAGTACCAATATTCTCCCCGATATGCTTTCCAGAGAAGGTGTGCCCTATTGGGCCCAACATCCCACTAAGTACTGTGCTCTGCCCTAACATCTGTACTTCCACTAACAAAAGTGTACAGTGAATAGACACTGTCTGGCATGCCAGATAAGACCTTCACTTTTTCCAAACCACTAACGCCCCCGGTTTGCAAAAGTAGCCCCCTGGATTGCACACAAGCACTGGTATTCTCTTGCCCACAATTGTATATAAAGGTCCCAAGTCCTTCAGTCTCGGGCAGAGTCTGCCTAGAGTCCTCTTGTAAACATTTCTCTCCTTGATGGCTTGGGGAGAAGCACCATCCAAATTAAGCACGTACCCTGGAAAGGATTTGTGTTGCAGACGGAAACGAAGTTCGCCTGCTTCGTTGAGGGTCCCGTCCGTATACTCCGGCATCTGCTGATATTCAGGCATCTTGGGTACACGACCAGGAGAATTGGGGAAGAGCGGACTTGGACCACTGGCAGGTTCCTCTTTGATTGCGCCTTGGTTCATGAGAGTAGGCACAGAATTGGGCTGAGGCACAGGAGACATACGAGGAACAAGAGGGGGTGCATGAGGAAGCAGAGGATGGTCATCACTATCAGAGTCTGAATCAGGATCAGCTGGATGATCCGATCCGATTGGTCTGGGGGCAGGATGAGGAAGCAAAGGAAAGAAAAGATCAGGCTCAAGAGGAATAACTCCTCCAAGGGGAGGCCGAACAGCTGTGATGTCGGCATTATCCTACTCCGTCCACCTAAAGGCCCGGATGATGGGATGGCTGGGATCAAGCCATTCTGTAGCCTGTTCAGCATTGTAAGGCAGCTGGTCTGTAACTTCACAACCGTCAAGATAAGAAGGAAGAGTAATCATACAGAGGGGATGAAAGTTATACTGAAGAGAAGGAGCAGCATCAGAGGGGGGAAGAGTATAGGAAACAGCAGCAGAAGGACAAGGGACAGGATATACAGGAGTAGCAGGAGCCGAAGTAAGCTTGTCATCGAGCTTAGCTAGAGCAAGCTGCAGATTATAAAGAGCTAAGCGACACTCATCTAGGCTGGACTGTACTTGAATGTTATGGGCATTACACCAGTTCAGCTGCTGTTGCTCGACAGGAACGTGAGATAATGGGACAGATGGTGAAACAACAGCAAAAGGGAAAGAGATAAGCTTACTGTCAGTATCGATGGCCTCTTGATAGCCGGAAAGGGACGGCCATTCGGTAGGCTGAAACATCATGAGGGGCACTTTATGTGTGATGGCCTCAAAGTTGGATTGGATGTGAGGCACATGGTTAATGGTAGTCTCACGGTGGTACTGGAGACTAGCATCACTGGGAAATTGGGAAGCAGCTGTTTGAGACACCCAATCACACACCGCTTCCATTCGAGGAGAACTTCCAGGCAGAGGAGAAACTTCAGATGGAGGAGTACTGCTAATGGAAATATGGGAGGAAGCGGGAAAAGCCAGATGCATAACCTTCTTTGAGTGATCACCAGAACGGCGCCGGACAATTGCACGAGTTGGTGTGTCTTCGATCGTGTACGGAACATCTTCCTGAGAATCCACTTCATTGACTATCTGTTGATAGTCCATGTCCCATTCAGCAGGCATGGAAACCGCATCGAACTTGAACCGAGTCACCTCTGCATTGGTGGCTCCATAAAGAATGCACTCGTCAGGGGAGCGGATATTGCGAGGGATCGGATTGATCGTGGACACCAGGTAGTTGATGCAACGGACATGAATCGCACAATGTTCCGACCTGGGTTTCATCTACAGCCCTTTGACATGGACATACAAAAGGAGGGCTGTGGAGAGATGAGGATCTGCCAAAGACATCTTGAAGTTGGGATAAACAACAGTATATACAGGTTCTTTATTTAAAGAACCATGGACAAGACCAATCCTAGCGGCTTTAATAGACAGATGACGAGTATCAACCAGACTAACCATGCAGGTGGCGTTAACGCCAGACCGAAACAATGGTTCGATGGCTAACACGAAACAGCCATAGTGAATATATTGGTAACCGGATCGAGTGAAGGACTCGATCTCGGACTGGTAAAAGAGAGGGAGATAGACGCCCGTATTGCCTTCATCGGCAATATTGATACACACTTCGGATATTTTAATATGGCGAAGTGCCTTATACTAAAACATCAAAAATTTATAGACCTCTTCCGGATCTATGATAGGGAGGTTCCAAGAATGCTTGGACTCCGTAAGTTCAGTGGTAGTGGAGGCGGAGCGGGGAGAAGAGATGCGAGTAGACAAAGCACAGAAGAGCTTGGCCATCGTGATAAACAGAACAACGTTACAGAAACTGGCTTCACACGTCATGCTAGTGCTCAACCATGGAAACGGCACCTCTGGCCTGAAGGGGGGAGCGGCAGCGACAGGGTCCCAGACACTCTTCGAGTGAAACACAACAACAATAACGAGGCTCTCATACCAAATGACAAAACGCTTGCCTATACTCACGTCTGCTCAGATATGGTAAACGAAACGATTACCGATAACGATACCAAGAGGGATAGCGAAATGGAACTGAGGAGATGATATGACAATGAGAAGGAGATAGCGAGGATACGGCGTTTCAGGGCGAGACTCACAGGTGGGGTTGGAGCAAGAGGAAGCGAACATGAGAGAGTAGAAGATCCGGATAGGCAATTTCTTAGCTTCAAGTGCAGAGGCGAGCGAAGGCATAAGGAAAACAGAACAAAGACAAGAGACTTGAAGATTGGAAGACTACAAGCTTGTATTGCCGAGGAGGAGAGAAATGTTTACAAGAGGACTCTAGGCAGAGCTTGTATTGCCGAGGAGGAGAGAAATGTTTACAAGAGGACTCTAGGCAGACTCTGCCCGGGAATGAAGGACTTGGGTCCTTTATATACAATTGTCGGCAAGAGAATACCATTGCTTGTGTGCAATCCAGGGGGCTACTTTTGCAAACCGGGGGCGTTAGTGGTTTGGAAAAAGTGAAGGTCTTATCTGGCATGCCAGACAGTGTCTATTCACTGTACACTTTTGTTAGTGGAAGTACTAATGTTAGGGTGGAGCGCAGTACTTAGTGGGATGCTGGGCCCAGTAGGACGCACCTTCTCTGGGGTTTTACTACTGAAGATCGACAACTCTGTAATGAGGAGATTGCTGCTTTATTACAACAGGGATTAATCAGGGAATCCACATCTCCTTGGGCAGCTGCTGCATTTTATGTGAACAAACATTCGGAGCAAAAAAGGGGTAAGAAGAGGTTAGTCATCCTCGCTATCTCCTTCTCATTGTCGTATCATCTCCTCAGTTCCATTTCGCTATCCCTCTCGGTATCGTTATCGGGAATCGTTTCGTCTACCATATCTGAGCAGACGTGAGTATCGGTAAGCGTTTTGTCTTTTGGTATCAGAGCCTCGTTATTGTTGTTGTATTTCACTCGAAGAGTGTCTGGGACCCTGTCGCTGCCGCTCCCCCCTTCAGGCCAGAGGTTTCCGTGGTTGAGCACTAGCGTGACGTGTGAAGCCAGTTTCTGTAACGTTGTTCTGTTTATCACGATGGCCAAGCTCTTCTGTGCTTTGTCTGCTTGCATCTCTTTTCCCCGCTCCGCCTCCACTACCACTGAACTTACGGAGTCCAAGCATTCTTGGAACCTCCCTATCATAGATCTGGAAGAGGTCTATAAATTTTCGATGTTTTAGTATAAGGCACTTCGCCATATTAAAATATCCGAAGTGTGTATCAATATTGCCGATGAAGGCAATACAGGCATCTATCTTCCTCTCTTCTCCCAGTCTGAGATAGATTCGTTTACTCGGTCTGGTTATCAATATATCCATTACGGTTGTTTTGTGTTGGCTATTGAGCCTTTGTTTCGATCTGGCGTTAACGCCACTTGCATGGTTAGTCTGGTTGATACCCGTCATTTGTCTATAAAAGCCGCTCGTATTGGTCTTGTCCATGGTTCCCTTAACAAGGAACCTGTATATACGGTTGTATATCCCAATTTTAAGATGTCCTTGGCAGATCCTCACCTTTCTATAGCCCTTCGTTTGTATGTGCATGTTAAAGGGCTGCAAATGAAACCCAGGTCCGAGCACTGCGCTATTCATGTCCGTTGCATTAACTACCTGGTTTCCACTATTAATCCGATTCCTCGCAATATCCGCTCCCCTGACGAATGCATTCTCTATGGAACCACCAATGCGGAGGTAACGCGGTTCAAGTTCGATGCAGTTCCCATACCTGCTGAATGGGACATGGACTATCAACAGATAGTCAATGAAGTTGATTCTCAAGAAGCACCGTATATGATCGAAGACACACCAACTCGTGCCATTGTCCGGCGCCGTTCTGGTGATCATACGAAGAAGGTTATGCGCCTGGCCTTTCCCGCTTCGTCTCATATTTTCGATTAGCAGTACTCCTCCTTCTGAAGTTCCTGAGAGTTCTGCTCGCATGGAAGCGGTCCGTGATTGGGTGTCCCAAACAGCTGCTTCTCAGTTTCCCACTGATGCCAGTCTCCAGTACTGCCGAGAGACTGCAGTCAATCATGTGCCTCACATCCAATCTAACTTTGAGGCTGTCACTCATAAAGTTCCCCTCATGATGTTTCAGCCTACCGAATGGCCGTCCCTTTCCGGCTATCAAGAGGCACTGGATAATGATAGTAAGCTTATCTCTTCTCCTTTTGCTGTTGTTACACCATCCGTGCCATTATCACAGGTTCCTGTCGAACAACAGCAGCTGAACTGGTGCAACGCCCACAACATTCAAGTCCAGTCCAGCCTGGATGAGTGTCGCCTAGCTCTTTATAATCTGCAGCTTGCTTTGGCTAAGCTAGCCGACAAGCTTACTTTGGCCCTTGCTGCTCCTGTATATCCTATCTCTTGCTCCCCTGCTCCTCCTTCTACTGCTGTTCAATATAGCCTTCCACCCTCTGATGCTGCTCCTCTTCTTCAGTATAACTTTCATCCCCTCTGTATGATTACTCTTCCTTCTTATCTTGACGGTTGTGAAGTTACAGACCAGCTGCCTTACAATGCTGACCAGGCTGTAGAATGGCTTGATCCCAGCCATCCCATCATCCGGGCGTTTAGGTGGACGGAGCAGGATAATGCCGACATCACAGCTGTTCAGCCTCCCCTTGGAGGAGTTATTCCTCTTGAGCCTGATCTTTTCTTTCCTTTGCTTCCTCATCCTGCCCGCGGACCAATCGGATCGGATCATCCAGCTGATCCTGATTCAGACTCTGATAGTGATGACCATCCTCTGCTTCCTCATGCACCCCCTCTTGTTCCTCGTATGTCTCCTGTGCCTCAGCCCAATTCTGTGCCTACTCTCATGAACCAAGGTACAGTCAAAGAGGAACCTACCAGTGGTCCAAGTCCGCTCTTCCCCAATTCTCCTGGTCGTGTACCCAAGATGCCTGAATATCAGCAGATGCCGGAGTATACGGACGGGACCCTCAACGAAGCAGGCGAACTTCGTTTCCGCCTGCAACATAAATCTTTTCCAGGGTATGTGCTTAATTTGGATGGTGCGTCGCCCCAAGCTATTAAGGATATTTTAAAGATATTTTATGGGCATATGATGTCACTGGTCAATGTATATAAATGGTCTCCTCGCGATGCGGCTGTGGAAATAACCAAAGGGTTTACTGGCATCCTTGCCAATTGGTGGGAATCCCTATCAGAGGAATCTAAGGAACAGATTTGATTGAACAGGATGCACACCAACAAGCAAATGCACCTGATGCTTTGATTGCAGCCATCACCAATCAGTTCCTGCCCACATTCACCGATGATCGCGCTCAGGCTTCAAATGAATTCTTTGCTCTGAAGCTCTGTGATCTCTTTCAGTTAGCCCAATACAATGCTCACGCCCAACAATTGGTTTATCGGGCCGGCATTTTTGCTGACGTCTCCGCCAAGCGCCACTATCTCTTTAGCCTTCCACATAAACTTGGTGAAGCGGTGAACTCTCTCATTGAAGACAAAGATTCTCAATATCAACAATCAGCCGACTGAGGTACATAAAACTGTGGCTGATTTTACATTTGCTAATCTTTTCCAGCTTGTTCAGGTTTATATCCGCAAGCAGTGTATAGAGTATTCGCTCAAGAATAAGATCAAGGAAATTAGTCTGGTTTCTCCATCTATTTGTCAGCAGTTTGTAGGACATCATCATTTTTGTTCTACATCCTCCTCGGGCTATCTTGCACGACACTCTGCTTCTCGCCGACGAGCTTCTTTCAAGAAATCCCAGTGCTCTTGTGATAAAGCAAGTTCTTTCCCGCGCCTCCACAAGCTGCATTGGCGCCGTCGCTATCAATGCCGACCCCAACGCTTTCTTCGCAAGCGTCGTCCTGCTTCAGGTTCTTCTTCTGGTTGTTTCATTTGTGGCAAGAAGGGCCATTTTGCAAAGGATTGTCCACAACAACCGAAGACTTCTCAACAGAAGCAGCTTAAGGGATTTTTCAGTTTGGTCAATGATCCAGATACTTGGGAAGTGGTGTCGCAAGGAGCCACTGATGACTCCTTATATGAATGTTCAGAGTCGGATACTCCTGAGTGCTTTACTTGCCAATTAGCCTTGCCTATGGATACGGCGATCAATTTGTTTATGAATACGCCTCCAATGCATATTATTGATCTCTTGGCAAGCTCCGACTCTCGAGCCAGGTGCTGATAGAAAGGAGATATGTAATTCAAGCACCCAAGAAAGCGTTGAAGCTGATGGCGATTGCGAATCTCCGCAGGGAAAGCAGCAAGGGCTTTTAGCACATGATCTTGTAATTGAATTGTTTCATTAGTAATTAGTACTCCCAAGAAATCAATGGAGGCTTTACCAATTTGAATTTTGGAGGGAGAAAGAACGAGGCCCTTCTGTTGGAGTAGATCATGGATAACCTGGAGGTGCTGAAGATGAAGATGAGGATTTTTGCTGTAGATTAAGATGTATCAATATACACTAAGCAAAATTCATGGTAGGGAGCAAAGATAGAGTCCATGTAGCGCTGGAATTCTACTGGCGCAGTTTTAAGGCCAAAAGGGAGCACTGTCCATTCGTAAAAGCCTTGGGGAACTACAAACCCTGTTTTATGCTGATTAGCAGGCAAGAGACCTATCTGCCAGAAGCCGGCTTTTAGATCTAACTTAGAGAAGATAGTGGCTCCACTGATTTGTTGCATTAAGTATTCCTTATTGGGCAGAGGGTAAGAAATTGAAATCAGACACTTGTTGAGAGGTTTATAATTTATTACCAACCTCTTCTTACCTCGTTTTTGCTCTGAATGTTTGTTCACATAAAAGGCAGCAGCTGCCCATGCTGAGGTGGATTCCTTGATTAATCCCTGTTGCAATAATGTAGCAATTTCCTCATTGCAGAGTTGTCGGTCTTCAGCAGTAAAGCCATAAGGGCTCTCCTTATAAGGTTTAGCTCCTTCTCTAATAGGCAAGCCATTCTTGTGATGATGTACATGCTTGAAGGCTTGTGGAGAATCACCACTGCAATGGTCAAGTAATTGTTGCTCCATTTCAGCAGATAGGGAGGTTCCAAGAATGCTTGGACTCCGTAAGTTCAGTGGTAGTGGAGGCGGAGCGGGGAGAAGAGATGCGAGCAGACAAAGCACGGAAGAGCTTGGCTATCGTGATAAACAGAACAACGTTACAGAAACTGGCTTCACACGTCACGCTAGTGCTCAACCACAGAAACGGCACCTCTGGCCTGAAGGGGGGAGCGGCAGCGACAGGGTCCCAGACACTCTTCGAGTGAAACACAACAACAATAACGAGGCTCTAATACCAAAAGACAAAACGCTTGCTGATACTCACGTCTGCTCAGATATGGTAGACGAAACGATTCCCGATAACGATACCGAGAGGGATAGCGAAATGGAACTGAGGAGATGATACGACAATGAGAAGGAGATAGCGAGGATACAGCGTTTCAGGGCGAGACTCACAGGTGGGGTTGGAGCGAGAGGAAGCGAACATGAGAGAGTAGAAGATCCGGATAGGCGATTTCTTAGCTTCAAGTGCAGAGGCGAGCGAAGGCATAAGGAAAACAGAACAAAGGCAAGAGACTTCAAGATTGGAAGACTACAAGCTTGTATTGCCGAGGAGGAGAGAAATGTTTACAAGAGGACTCTAGGCAGACTCTGCCCGAGAATGAAGGACTTGGGTCCTTTATATACAATTGTGGGCAAGAGAATACCAGTGCTTGTGTGCCATCCAGGGGGCTACTTTTGCAAAGCGGGGGCGTTAGTGGTTTGGAAAAAGTGAAGGTCTTATCTGGCATGCCAGACAGTGTCTATTCACTGTACACTTTTGTTAGTGGAAGTACTAATGTTAGGGTGGAAAAGGGAAAAAGGCTGGAGAGGGAATAGGTCGAGAGGGTCGTGGTGGTGGAGAAGGCGGCAAAGGGAAATCTGTAATGTCGAGAGGTCTATCAGAACCAGAGTCGGAGTCGGAGCTTGCCAAGAGATACTCTGTACACTGCTTGCAGATATAAACCTGAACAAGCTGGAAAAGATTAGCAAATGTAAAATCAGCCACAGTTTTATGTACCTCAGTCGGCTGATTGTTGATATTGAGAATCTTGAGGAAGACCTACAGAACACTGGGTCAGATGAGTAGATACCTTCTGGTCAAGTGCATTCAAAGTCGAGGTTAACTGTGTACATTGTGCTAGAATGGTAGCTGTATGGGTTTTCAAAGTCACAATATGATCCTGAAGTTGATGAAACTGGTTAGTACAAGAAGAAGAGGGGGCAGTGGTAAGAGTGTGTACAGGAACTTGGGTAAACGGAAGAGGGAGATAATTATCAGGAGAATTATGGACAACATGAGGAGGTCGGAAAACAGAAGGTCCAGCAAAAGGGAGAGTAGTTTGTGGAGGAGGAACCAGGGAAGGAGGAAAAGGGAAAAAAGCAGGAGAGGGAATAGGTCGAGAAGGCCGTGGTGGCGGAGAAGGCGGGAGAGGAAAATCTGTTATGTCGACACGCCTATCAGAACCAGACTCGGAGTCGGAGCTTGCCAAGAGATCAATAATATGCATTGGAGGCGTATTCATAAACAAACTGATCGCCGTATCCATAGGCAAGGCTAATTGGCAAGTAAAGCACTCAGGAGTATCCGACTCTGAACATTCATATAAGGAGTCATCAGTGGCTCCTTGCGACATCTCCTGTGCCTGAGCCCAATTCTGTGCCTACTCTCATGAACCAAGGCGCAGTCAAAGAGGAACCTGCCAGTGGTCCAAGTCTGCTCTTCCCCAATTCTCCTGGTCGTGTACCCAAGATGCCTGAATATCAGCAGATGCCGGAGTATAAGGACGGGACCCTCAACGAAGCAGGCGAACTTCGTTTCCGTCTGCAACACAAATCCTTTCCAGGGTACGTGCTTAATTTGGATGGTGCTTCTCCCCAAGCCATCAAGGATATTTTGAAGATTTTTTATGGGCATATGATGTCGCTGGTCAATGTATATAAATGGTCTCCTCGCGATGCGGCTGTGGAAACAACCAAAGGGTTTACTGGCATCCTTGCCAATTGGTGGGAATTCTTTTCTATAAATTTTCGATGTTTCAGTACAAGGCGCTTCGCCATATTAAGATATCCGAAGTGTGTATTAATATTGCCGATGAAGGCAATACGGGCGTCTATCTCCCTCTCTTTTCCCAGTCCGAGATCGAGTCCTTCACTCGATCCGGTTACCAATATATTCACTATGGCTGTTTCGTGTTAGCCATCGAACCATTGTTTCGGTCTGGCGTTAACGACACCTGCATAGTTAGTCTGGTTGATACTCGTCATCTGTCTATTAAAGCAGCTAGGATTGGTCTTGTCCATGTCCCATTCCGCAGGCATGGGAACCGCATCGAACTTGAACCTGTATATACTGTTGTTTATCCCAACTTCAAGATGTCTTTGGCAGATCCTCATCTCTCCACAGCCCTCCGTTTGTATGTCCATGTCAAAGGGCTGCAGATGAAACCCAGGTCGGAACATTGTGCGATTCATGTCCGTTGCATCAACTACCTGGTGTCCACGATCAATCGGATCCCTCGCACTATCCGCTCCCCTGACGAATGCATTCTTTATGGAGCTACCAATGCAGAGGTGACTCGGTTCAAGTTCGATGCGGTTCCCATGCTTGCTGAATGGGACATGGACTATCAACAGATAGTTAATGAAGTGGATTCTCAGGAAGACGTTCCGTACACGATCGAAGACACACCAACTCGTGCAATTGTCCGGCGCCGTTCTGGTGATCACTCAAAGAAGGTTATGCGTCTGGCTTTTCCCGCTTCCTCCCATATTTCCATTAGCAGTACTCCTCCATCTGAAGTTTCTCCTCTGCCTGAGAGTTCTGCTCGAATGGAAGCGGTGCGTGATTCGGTGTCTCAAACAGCTGCTTCCCAGTTTCCCAGTGATGCTAGTCTCCAGTACCGCCGTGAGACTGCCGTTAACCATGTGCCTCACATCCAATCCAACTTTGAGGCCATCACACATAAAGTGCCCCTCATGATGTTTCAGCCTACCGAATGGCCGTCCCTTTCCGGCTATCAAGAGGCCGTCGATACTGACAGTAAGCTTATCTCTTCCCCTTTTGCTGTTGTTTCACCATCTGTCCCATTATTTCAAGTTCCTATCGAGCAACAGCAGCTGAACTGGTGTAATCCAGCCTGAATCCAGCCTGGATGAGTGTCGCTTAGCTCTTTATAATCTGCAGCTTGCTCTAGCTAAGCTCGACGACAAGCTTACTTTGGCTCTTGCTACTCCTGTATATACTGTCCCTTGTCCTTCTGTTGCTGTTTCCTATACTCTTCCCCCCTCTGATGCTGCTCCTCCTCTTCAGTATAACTTTCATCCCCTCTGTATGATTACTCTTCCTTCTTATCTTGAAGGTTGTGAAGTTACAGACCAGCTGCCTTACAATGCTGAACAGGCTGCAGAATGGCTTGATCCCAGCCATCCCATCATCCGGGCGTTTAGGTGGACAGAGCAGGATAATGCCGACATCACAGCTGTTCGGCCTCCCCTTGGAGGAGTTATTCCTCTTGAGCCTGATGTTTTCTTTCCTTTGCTTCCTCATCCTGTCCCCGGACCAATCGGATCGGATCATCCAGCTGATCGTGATTCAGACTCTGATAGTGATGACCATCCTCTGCTTCCTCATGCACCCCCTCTTGTTACTCGTATGTCTCCTGTGCCTCAGCCTAATTCTGTGCCTACTCTCATGAACCAAGGCGCAGTCAAAGAGGAACCTGCCAGTGGTCCAAGTCCGCTCTTCCCCAATTCTCCTGGTCGTGTACCCAAGATGCCTGAATATCAGCAGATGCCGGAGTATACGGACGGGACCCTCAACGAAGCAGGCGAACTTCGTTTCCGTCTGCAACACAAATCCTTTCCAGGGTACGTGCTTAATTTGGATGGTGCTTCTTTCCAAGCCATCAAGGATATTTTGAAGATTTTTTATGGGCATATGATGTCGCTGGTCAATGTATATAAATGGTCTCCTCGCGATGCGGCTGTGGAAACAACCAAAGGGTTTACTGGCATCCTTGCCAATTGGTGGGAATTCTTGTCTGAGCAATCTAAGGAACAGATTTTCAGCAGTCAGGATACGCAACAACAAGCGAATGCACCTAATGCCCTGATTGCCGCCATCACCAATCAATTTCTGCCCACATTTACTGATGATCGAGCGCAGGCTTCCAACGAATTCTTTGCTCTTAAGCTCTACGACCTCTTTTAGTTAGCCCAATACAATGCCCATGCCCAACAATTAGTTTATAGGGCTGGCATCTTTGCTGACGTCTCTGCCAAGCGCCATTATTTGTTCAGACTTCCCCATAAGCTTGGTGAAGCGGTTAATTCTCTCATTGAAGGCCAAACCAAGATCCTGAACATCAACAATCAACCCACAGAGGTACATAAAACTGTGGCTGATTTTACATTCGCTAATCTTTTCCAGCTTGTTCAGGTTTATATTAGAAAGCAGTGTACAAAGTATACACTGAAGAACAAGATCAAGGAAATTAGTCTGGTTTCGCCTTCTATCTGTCAGCAGTTTGTGGGCCATCATGATTTCTGTTCTACATCTTTTGCGGGCTCTTTCGCACGCCACTCTGCTTCTAAACGACGAGCTTCTTTCAAGAAATCTCAGTGCTCTTGCGGTGGGTCTAATACTTTTCCGCGCCTCCGAAAAATACATTGGCGCCGTCGCTATCAACGCCGACCCCAACGCTTTCTGCGCAAGCGTCGTCTTTCATCAGGATCTTCTTCTGGTTGTTTTATTTGTGGAAAAAAATGCTACTTTGCTAAAGATTGTCCTCAACAACCGAAGACTCCTCAACAGAAGCAACTAAAAGGCTTTTTCAGTTTGGTGAATGATCCGCATAATTGGGAAGTTGTGTCTCAAGGCGCCACTGATGATTCTTTGTATGAATGCTCCGAGTCGGACACTCCCGATTGCTTGGCTTGTCAATTAGCCTTGCCTATGGATACAGAGATCAGTTTGTTTATGAATACTCCTTCGATGAATATTATTGATCTCTTGGCAAGCTCCGACTCTGACTCTGGTTCTGATAGACCTCTCGACATTACAGATTTCCCTTTGCCGCCTTCGCCACCACCACGACCCTCTCGACCTATTCCCTCTCCAGCCTTTTTCCGTTTTCCTCCTTCCCTGGTTCCTCCTCCACCAACTACTCTCCCTTTTGGTGGACCCTCTGTTTTTCGTCCTCCTCACTTTGTCCATACTCCCTCTGATCCTTCGCCTAGTTACCTTCCTCCTTCTTTTACCCAAATTCCTGTACAAACTCTTACAACTTCCCCGTCTCTTCCTACTTGTACTAATCAGTTTCATAAGCTTCAGGAGAATCTCATGACCTTGAAGACCCATACGGCTACCATTTTGGCGCAATGTACACAGTTAACGTCTATACTTAATGCGCTTGATCAGAAGGTTTCCACTCATCTCACTCAGTGTTCTTCAGGTCTTCCGCCTGTTGCCTTTGCTTGTCAGGATTTCTTCACTTCTCCTGCTTCCCAGTCCGAAATACTATGAAAACCTGGCTTATTTCTGTCCTTCTCCGACCACCAGGTGTTACTCCCTATTCTTTGGTTGCTTTAGTAGATACAGGTTCCGGCTTCAATATTTGCAAATATAATGCTTTGCCTACCTACTGTTGGGAGCCTCTTCCTGAAGTCGATCACATGCACGGTTCTACTATGGGCGGAGGTGTTATTGCTTGCAAATGGTATGCCTCCAGCATCTCCATTTCCTTGGCTGGGCATCCAACTGAAATCAATTTCTATCAATTGGAATCAGAAGGGATTGACCTGGTTATTGGTAACGACTTCCTCAATCGACATTTGCCTTTCGGTTTCTCTACGGAGACAATGGTTCTAACTATCAATCAGGAGCTTGTACAAATTCCTGCTCGTGTCAAGGTCTCCCAAGTCTTGAAACCTTATGAGGAGGATCTTGCCATCGTCAATCAGATGTCGCCACATTGCCCAGTCCCTGATCAATATCATGCATCACCCACGCCATCTCCTCCGCATCCTCCTGCTGAGTCCAGTCCTCCTCCAGATGCGCAACTTCTCCTTACTGATCAGGAACTCCGCGATCTCGTCAACGATCTTGTGGCTCAGGATACAGCCAAACAGCTTCGCCGCCAGACTCATACTCTCTTGCTATGTAATACTCTTGCTAAGATGGAGCAACAATTACTCCAACATTGTAGCGGTGATTCGCCACAAGCCTTCAAACATATACATCATCATCGGATGGGCTTGCCCATTAAAGAAGGCGCTAAACCATATAAGGAAAGCCCTTATGGTTTTACTACTGCAGATCGACAACTCTGTAATGAGGAGATTGCTGCTTTATTACAACCGGGATTAATCAGGGAATCCACATCTGCTTGGGCAGCTGCTGCATTTTATGTGAACAAACATTCGGAGCAAAAAAGGGGTAAGAAGAGGTTAGTCATAAATTATAAACCTCTCAATAAGTGTCTCATTCCCATTTCTTACCCTCTGCCCAATAAGGAATATTTAATGCAACAGATCAGCGGAGCCACGATATTTTCTAAGTTAGATCTTAAAGCTGGCTTCTGGCAGATAGGCCTCTTGCCTGAGGACCAGTACAAAACTGGGTTTGTGGTCCCCCAAGGCTTTTATGAATGGACAGTGCTTCCCTTTGGCCTGAAAACTGCACCAGTGGAATTCCAGCGCTACATGGATTCAATCTTCGCTCCCTATCATGCATTTTGCTTAGTTTATATTGATGACATCTTAATCTATAGCAAAAATCCTCATCTTCATTTGCAGCACCTCCAGGTTATCCATGATCTCCTCCAACAAAAGGGCCTGGTTCTTTCTCCCTCCAAAATTCAAATTGGTAAAGCATCTATTGACTTCTTAGGGGTTCTAATCACTAATGGAGCAATTCAACTACAGGACCATGTTTTGAAAGCCCTTGCTGCTTTCCCTGCGGAGATCCGGGATCGTCATCAACTCCAACGCTTTCTTGGGTGCTTGAATTGTATTGCCCCTTTCTATCAGCACCTGGCCCGAGATCGCTATCTCCTTCAACTCTGCCTATGCAAGGATGGTCCAGTCTGGGGTCCAGCCCAATCCACTGCTCTGGCAAATATCAAACAACACCTCCAGTCTTTACCGCCATTAGCTATCCGTTCTGTCAACGCTAACCTCATCATTGAAACCGATGCATCTGATAACTTCTGGGGTGCGATCTTACTTGAAAGCACAGCTCCACAGCAAGAACGTATTTGTGCTTTCCGATCTGGTATTTTCCAAGGAGCCGAGCGCAACTATCATTCAATCGAAAAAGAGATTTTGGCCGTCAAAAAGGCAATCCAAAAATTGGAACTCTTCATCCTGAATAAGCCTTTCCTTGTACGCACCGATAATCAGAATTTCCGTACCTTCTGCACTCGAAAGATTGATAAGCAGATTGGATGCGGCCGTCTTGCCAGATGGCAAGAATTCTTTGCTATGTATAATTTTCAGGTTGAATGGAAAAAGGACAGTACCAATATTCTCCCCGATATGCTTTCCAGAGAAGGTGCGCCCTATTGGGCCCAACATCCCACTAAGTACTGTGCTCCGCCCTAACATCTGTACTTCCACTAACAAAAGTGTACACAGTGAATAGACACTGTCTAGCATGCCAGATAAGACCTTCACTTTTTCCAAACCACTAACGCCCCCGGTTTGCAAAAGTAGCCCCCTGGATTGCACACAAGCACTGGTATTCTCTTGCCCACAATTGTATATAAAGGACCCAAGTCCCTCATTCCCGGGCAGAGTCTGCCTAGAGTCCTCTTGTAAACATTTCTCTCCTCCTCGGCAATACAAGCTTGTAGTCTTCCAATCTTCAAGTCTCTTGTCTTTGTTCTGTTTTCCTTATGCCTTCGCTCACCTCTGCACTTGAAGCTAAGAAATCGCCTATCCGGATCTTCTACTCTCTCATGTTCGCTTCCTCTCGCTCCAACCCCACCTGTGAGTCTCGCCCTGAAACGCCGTATCCTCGCTATCTCCTTCTCATTGTCGTATCATCTCCTCAGTTCCATTTCGTTATCCCTCTCGGTATCGTTATCAGTAATCGTTTCGTCTACCATATCTGAGCAGACGTGAGTATCGGCAAGTGTTTTGTCATTTGGTATCAGAGCAAGGCGCTTCGAAGTCTCATTCCAATTTCTTACCCTCTGCCCAATTAAAGGAATATTTAATGCAACAGATCAGCGGAGCCACAATATTTTCTAAGTTAGATCTTAAAGCTGGCTTCTGGCAGATAGGCCTCTTGCCTGAGGACCAGTACAAAACTGGGTTTGTGGTCCCCCAAGGCTTTTATGAATGGACAGTGATTCCCTTTGGCCTGAAAACTGCACCAGTGGAATTCCAGCGCTACATGGATTCAATCTTCGCTCCCTATCATGCATTTTGCTTAGTTTATATTGATGACATCTTAATCTATAGCAAAAATCCTCATCTCCATTTGCAGCACCTCCAGGTTATCCATGATCTCCTCCAACAAAAGGGCCTGGTTCTTTCTCCCTCCAAAATTCAAATTGGTAAAGCATCTATTGACTTCTTAGGGGTTCTAATCACTAATGGAGCAATTCAACTACAGGACCATGTTTTAAAAGCCTTGCTGCTTTCCCTGCGGAGATCCGGGATCGTCATCAACTCCAATGCTTTCTTGGGTGCTTGAATTATATTGCCCCTTTCTATCAGCACCTGGCCCGAGATCGCTATCTCCTTCAACTCTGCCTACGCAAGGATGGTCCAGTCTGGGGTCCAGCCCAATCCACTGCTCTGGCAAATATCAAACAACACCTCCAGTCTTTACCGCCATTAGCTATCCCTTCTGTCAACGCTAACCTCATCATTGAAACCGATGCATCTGATGAGTTCTAGGGTGCGATCTTACTTGAAAGCACAACTCCACAGCAAGAACGTATTTGTGCTTTCCGATCTGGTATTTTCCAAGGAGCCGAGCGCAACTATCATTCAATCGAAAAAGAGATTTTGGCCGTCAAAAAGGCAATCCAAAAATTGAAACTCTTCATCCTGAATAAGTCTTTTCTTGTACGCACAGATAATCAGAATTTCCGTACCTTCTGTACTCGAAAGATTGATAAGCAGATTGGACGCGGCCGTCTTGCCAGATGGCAAGAATTCTTTGCTATGTATGATTTTCAGGTTGAATGGAAAAAGGGCAGTACCAATATTCTCCCCGATATGCTTTCCAGAGAAGGTGCGCCCTATTGGGTAGCAGTCAGGATGCACACCAACAAGCAAATGCACCTGATGCTTTGATTGCAGCCATCACCAATCAGTTCCCGCCCACATTCACCGATGATCGCGCTCAGGCTTCAAATGAATTCTTTGCTCTGAAGCTCTGTGATCTCTTTCAGTTAGCCCAATACAATGCTCACGCCCAACAATTGGTTTATCGGGCCGGCATTTTTACTGACGTCTCCGCCAAGCGCCACTATCTTTTTAGCCTTCCACATAAACTTGGTGAAGCGGTGAACTCTCTCATTGAAGGCCAGACAAAGATTCTCAATATCAACAATCAGCCGACTGAGGTACATAAAACTGTGGCTGATTTAACATTTGCTAATCTTTTCCAGCTTGTTCAGGTTTATATCCGCAAGCAGTGTACAGAGTATTCGCTCAAGAACAAGATCAAGGAAATTAGTCTGGTTTCTCCATCTATTTGTCAGCGGTTTGTAGGACATCAATAGTCATTTGGTATCAGAGCCTCGTTATTGTTGTTGTGTGATGGCCTCAAAGTTGGATTGGATGTGAGGCACATGGTTAACGGCAGTCTCACGACGGTACTGGAGACTAGCATCACTGGGAAACTGGGAAGCAGCTGTTTGAGACACCCAATCACGCACCGCTTCCATTCGAGCAGAACTCTCAGGCAGAGGAGAAACTTCAGATGGAGGAGTACTGCTAATGGAAATATGGGAGGAAGCGGGAAAAGCCAGATGCATAACCTTCTTTGAGTGATCACCAGAACGGCGCCGGACAATTGCATGAGTTGGTGTGTCTTCGATCGTGTACGGAACGTCTTCCTGAGAAGGCTGCTTCTCAGTTTCCACATTGCCTTCAAGATGATAGGACAATGAGAAGGAGATAGCGAGGATACGGCGTTTCAGGGCGAGACTCACAGGTGGGGTTGGAGCGAGAGGAAGCGAACATGAGAGAGTAGAAGATCCGGATAGGCGATTTCTTAGCTTCAAGTGCAGAGGCGAGCGAAGGCATAAGAAAAACAGAACAAATACAAGAGACTTGAAGATTGGAAGACTACAAGCTTGTATTGCCGAGGAGGAGAGAAATGTTTACAAGAGGACTCTAGGCAGACTCTCCCCGGGAATGAAGGACTTGGGTACTTTATATACAATTGTAGGCAACAGAATACCATTGCTTGTGTGCAATCCAGGGGGCTACTTTTGCAAACCGGGGGCGTTAGTGGTTTGGAAAAAGTGAAGGTCTTATCTGGCATGCCAGACAGTGTCTATTCACTGTACACTTTTGTTAGTGGAAGTACAGGTGTTAGGGCGGAGCACAGTACTTAGTGGGATGTTGGGCCCAATAGGGCGCACCTTCTCTGGAAAGCATATCGGGGAGAATATTGGTACTACCCTTTTTCCATTCAACCTGAAAATCATACATAGCAAAGAATTCTTGCCATCTGGCAAGACGGCCGCGTTCAATCTGCTTATCAATCTTTCGAGTACAGAAGATACGGAAATTCTGATTATCTGTGCGTACAAGAAAAGGCTTATTCAGGATGAAGAGTTTCAATTTTTGGATTGCCTTTTTGACGGCCAAAATCTCTTTTTCGATTGAATGATAGTTGCGCTCGGCTCCTTGGAAAATACCAGATCGGAAAGCACAAATACGTTCTTGCTGTGGAGCTGTGCTTTCAAGTAAGATCGCACCCCAGAACTCATCAGATGCATCGGTTTCAATGATGAGGTTAGCGTTGACAGAAGGTATAGCTAATTGCGGTAAAGACTGGAGGTGTTGTTTGATATTTGCCAGAGCAGTGGATTGGGTTGGACCCCAGACTGGACCATCCTTGCGTAGGCAGAATTGAAGGAGATAGCGATCGCGGGCCAGGTGCTGATAGAAAGGGGCAATATAATTCAAGCACCCAAGAAAGCGTTGGAGTTGAGGACGATCCCGGATCTCCGCAGGGAAAGCAGCAAGGGCTTTTAAAACATGGTCCTGTAGTTGAATTGCTCCATTAGTGATTAGAACCCCTAAGAAGTCAATAGATGCTTTACCAATTTGAATTTTGGAGGGAGAAAGAACCAGGCCCTTTTGTTGGAGGAGATCATGGATAACCTGGAGGTGCTGCAAATGGAGATTAGGATTTTTGCTATAGATTAAGATGTCATCAATATAAACTAAGCAAAATGCATGATAGGGATCAAAGATTGAATCCATGTAGCACTGGAATTCCACTGGTGTAGTTTTCAGGCCAAAGGGAAGCACTGTCCATTCATAAAAGCCTTGGGGGACCACAAACCCAGTTTTGTACTGGTCCTCAGGCAAGAGGCCTATCTGCCAGAAGCCAGCTTTAAGATCTAACTTAGAAAATATCGTGGCTCCACTGATCTGTTGCATTAAATATTCCTTATTGGGCAGAGGGTAAGAAATTGGAATGAGACACTTATTGAGAGGTTTATAATTTATGACTAACCTCTTCTTACCCCTTTTTTGCTCCGAATGTTTGTTCACATAAAATGCAGCAGCTGCCCAAGCAGATGTGGATTCCCTGATTAATCCCTGTTGTAATAAAGCAGCAATCTCCTCATTACAGAGTTGTCGATCTTCAGCAGTAAAACCATAAGGGCTTTCCTTATATGGTTTAGCGCCCTCTTTAATGGGCAAGCCAATCCGATGATGATGTACATGTTTGAAGGCTTGTGGCGAATCACCGCTACAATGTTGGAGTAATTGTTGCTCCATCTCAGCAAGAGTATTACATAGCAAGAGAGTATGAGTCTGGCGGTGAAGCTGTTTGGCTGTATCCTGAGCCACAAGATCATTGACTAGATCGCGGAGTTCCTGATCAGTGAGGAGAGGTTGCGCATCCGGAGGAGGACTGAACTCAGCAGGAGGATGCAGAGGAGATGGCGTGGGTGACGCACGATATTGATCAGGGACTGGGCAATGTGGCGACATCTGATTGACGATGGCAAGATCCTCCTCATAAGGTTTCAAGACTTGGGAGACCTTGACACGAGCAGGAATTTGTACAAGCTCCTGATTGATAGTTAGAACCATTGTCTCCGTAGAGAAACCGAAAGGCAAATGTCGATTGAGGAAGTCGTTACCAATAACTAGGTCAATCCCTTGTGATTCCAATTGATAGAAATTGATTTCAGTTGGATGCCCAGCCAAGGAAATGGAGATGTTGGAGGCATACCGTTTGCAAGCAATAACACCTCCGCCCATAGTAGAACCGTGCATGTGATCGACTTCAGGAAGAGGCTCCCAACAGTAGGTAGGCAAAGCATTATATTTGCAAATATTGAAGCCGGAACCTGTATCTACTAAAGCAACCAAAGAATAGGGAGTAACACCTGGTGGTCGGAGAAGGACAGAAATAAGCCAGGTTTTCATAGTATTTCGGACTGGGGAAGTAGGAGAAGTGAAGAAATCCTGACAAGCAAAGGCAGCAGGCGGAAGACCTGAAGAACACTGAGTGAGATGAGTGGAAACCTTCTGATCAAGCGCATTAAGTGTAGACGTTAACTGTGTACATTGCGCCAGAATGGTAGCCGTATGGGTCTTCAAGGTCGTGAGATTCTCCTGAAGCTTATGAAACTGATTAGTACAAGTAGGAAGAGACGGGGAAGTTGTAAGAGTTTGTACAGGAATTTGGGTAAAAGGAGGAGGAAGGTAACTAGGCGAAGGATCAGAGGGAGTATGCACAAAGTGAGGAGGAGGAAAAACAGAGGGTCCACCAAAAGGGAGAGTAGTTGGTGGAGGAGGAACCAGGGAAGGAGGAAAATGCGGAGGAAAAGGGAGAGTAGTTGGTGGAGGAGGAACCAAAGAATCATCAGTGGCGCCTTGAGACACAACTTCCCAATTATGCGGATCATTCACCAAACCGAAAAACCCTTTTAGTTGCTTCTGTTGAGGCGTCTTCGGTTGTTGAGGACAATCTTTAGCAAAGTGGCCTTTTTTGCCATAAATAAAACAACCAGAAGAAGAACCTGACGAAAGACGACGCTTGCGCAGAAAGTGTTGGGGTCGGCGTTGATAGCGACGGCGCCAATGTATTTTTCGGAGGCGCGGAAAAGTATTGGACCCACCGCAAGAGCACGGAGACTTCTTGAAAGAAGCTCGTCGTTTAGAAGCAGAGTGGCGTGCGAAAGAGCCTGCAGAAGATGTAGAATAGAAATCATGATGGCCCACAAACTGTTGACAGATAGAAGGCGAAACCAGACTAATTTCTTTGATCTTGTTCTTCAGTGTATACTCTGTACACTGCTTTCGGATATAAACCTGAACAAGCTGGAAAAGATTAGCGAATGTAAAATCAGCCACAGTTTTATGTACCTCTGTGGGTTGATTGTTGATGTTCAGGATCTTGGTCTGGCCTTCAATAAGAGAATTAACCGCTTCACCAAGCTTATGGGGAAGACTGAACAGATAATGGCGCTTGGCGGAGACATCAGCAAAGATGCCAGCCCTATAAACTAATTGTTGGGCATCGGCATTGTATTGGGCTAACTGAAAGAGGTCGCAGAGCTTAAGAGCAAAGAATTCATTGGAAGCCTGCGCTCGATCATCAGTGAATGTGGGCAGAAACTGATTGGTGATGGCGCCAATCAGGGCATCAGGTGCATTCGCTTGTTGTTGCATATCCTGACTGCTGAAAATCTGTTCCTTAGATTGCTCAAACAAGAATTCCTACCAATTGGCAAGGATGCCAGTAAACCCTTTGGTTGTTTCCACAGCCGCATCGCGAGGAGACCATTTATATACATTGACTAGCGACATCATATGCCCATAAAAAATCTTCAAAATATCCTTGATGGCTTGGGGAGAAGCACCATCCAAATTAAGCACGTACCCTGGAAAGGATTTGTGTTGCAGACGGAAACGAAGTTCGCCTGCTTCGTTGAGGGTCCCGTCCGTATACTCCAGCATCTGCTGATATTCAGGCATCTTGGGTACACAACCAGGAGAATTGGAGAAGAGCGGACTTGGACCACTGGCAGGTTCCTCTTTGACTGCGCCTTGGTTCATGAGAGTAGGCACAGAATTGGGCTGAGGCACAGGAGACATATGAGAAACAAGAGGGGGTGCATGAGGAAGCAGAGGATGGTCATCACTATCAGAGTCTGAATCAGGATCAGTTGGACGATCCGATCCGATTGGTCCGGGGGCAGGATGAGGAAGCAAAGGAAAGAAAAGATCAGGCTCAAGAGGAATAACTCCTCCAAGGGGAGGCCGAACAGCTGTGATGTCGGCATTATCTTGCTCTGTCCACCTAAACGCTCGGATGATGGGATGGCTAGGATCAAGCCATTCTGCAGCCTGTTCAACATTGTAAGGCAGCTGGTCTGTAACTTCACAACCGTCAAGATAAGAAGGAAGAGTAATCATACAGAGGGGATGAAAGTTATACAGAAAATGG
Organism: Dipteris shenzhenensis; assembly: GCF_047967505.1. Classification (NCBI taxonomy): domain Eukaryota; kingdom Viridiplantae; phylum Streptophyta; class Polypodiopsida; order Gleicheniales; family Dipteridaceae; genus Dipteris; species Dipteris shenzhenensis. Next base: position 204,278 of record NC_141597.1, read on the forward strand.
CTCCTCAGTTCCATTTCGCTATCCCTCTCGGTATCGTTATCGGTAATCGTTTCGTCTACCATATCTGAGCAGACGTGAGTATCGGCAAGCGTTTTGTCTTTTGGTATCAGAGCCTCGTTATTGTTGTTGTGTTTCACTCGAAGAGTGTCTGGGACCCTGTCGCTGTCGCTCCCCCCTTCAGGCCAGAGGTGCCGTTTCCGTGGTTGAGCACTAGCGTGATGTGTGAAGCCAGTTTCTGTAACGTTGTTCTGTTTATCACGATGGGCAAGCTCTTCTGTGCTTTGTCTGCTCGCATCTCTTCTCCCCGCTCCGCCTCCACTACTACTGAACTTACGGAGTCCAAGCACTCTTGGAATCTCCCTATTATAGATTCGGAAGAGGTCTATAAATTTTCGATGTTTCAGTACAAGGCGCTTCGCCATATTAAGATATCCGAAGTGTGTATTAATATTGCCGATGAAGGCACTACGGGCGTCTATCTCCCTCTCTTTTCCCAGTCCGAGATTGAGTCCTTCACTCGATCCGGTTACCAATATATTCACTATGGCTGTTTCGTGTTAGCCATCGAACCATTGTTTCGGTCTGGCGTTAACGCCACCTGCATGGTTAGTCTGATTGATACTCGTCATCTGTCTATTAAAGCCGCTAGGATGGGTCTTGTCCATGGTTCTTTAAATAAAGAACCTGTATATACTGTTGTTTATCCCAACTTCAAGATGTCTTTGGCAGATCCTCATCTCTCCACAGCCCTCCGTTTATATGTCCATGTCAAAGGGCTGCAGATGAAACCCAGGTCAGAACATTGTGCGATTCATGTCCGTTGCATCAACTACCTGGTGTCCACGATCAATCCGATCCCTCGCAATATCCGCTCCCCTGACGAATGCATTCTTTATGGAGCCACCAATGCAGAGGTGACTCAGTTCAAGTTCGATGCGGTTCCCATGCCTGCTGAATGGGACATGGACTATCAACAGATAGTCACTGAAGTGGATTCTCAGGAAGACGTTCCATACACGATCGAAGACACACCAACTCGTGCAATTGTACGGCGCCGTTCTGGTGATCACTCAAAGAAGGTTATGCGTCTGGCTTTTCCCGCTTCCTTCCATATTTCCATTAGCAGTACTCCTCCATCTGAAGTTTCTCCTCTGCCTGAGAGTTCTGCTCGAATGGAAGCGGTGCGTGATTGGGTGTCTCAAACAGCTGCTTCCGAGTTTCCCAGTGATGCTAGTCTCCAGTACCGCCATGAGACTGTTGTTAACCATGTGCCTCACATCCAATCTAACTTTGAGGCCATCACACATAAAGTGCCCCTCATGATGTTTCAGCCTACCGAATGGCCGTCCCTTTCCGGCTATCAAGAGGCCGTCGATACTGACAATAAGCTTATCTCTTTCCCTTTTGCTGTTGTTTCACCATCTGTCCCATTATCTCACGTTCCTGTCGAGCAACAGCAGCTGAACTGGTGTAATGCCCATAACATTCAAGTACAGTCCAGCCTGGATGAGTGTCACTTAGCTCTTTATAATCTGCAGCTTGCTCTAGCTAAGCTCGACGACAAGCTTACTTCGGCTCTTGCTACTCCTGTATATCCTGTCCCTTGTCCTTCTGCTGCTGTTTCCTATACTCTTCTACCCTCTGATGCTGCTCCTCCTCTTCAGTATAACTTTCATCCCCTCTGTATGATTACTCTTCCTTCTTATCTTGACGGTTGTGAAGTTACAGACCAGCTGCCTTACAATGCTGAACAGGCTGCAGAATGGCTTGCCGTCCCATCATCCGGGCGTTTAGATGGACGGAGCAGGATAATGCCGACATCATAGCTGTTCGGCCTCCCCTTGGAGGAGTTATTCCTCTTGAGCCTGATCTTTTCTTTCCTTTGCTTCCTCATCCTGCCCCCGGACCAATCGGATCGGATCATCCAGCTGATCCTGATTCAGACTCTGATAGTGATGACCATCCTCTGCTTCCTCATGCACCCCCTCTTGTTCCTCGTATGTCTCCTGTGCCTCAGCCCAATTCTGTGACTACTCTCATGAACCAAGGCGCAGTCAAAGAGGAACCTGCCAGTGGTCCAAGTCCGCTCTTCCCCAATTCTCTTGGTCGTGTACCCAAGATGCCTGAATATCAGCAGATGCCGGAGTATACGGACGGGACCCTCAACGAAGCAGGCGAACTTCGTTTCCATCTGCAACACAAATCCTTTCCAGGGTACGTGCTTAATTTGGATGGTGCTTCTCCCAAAGCCATCAAGGATATTTTGAAGATTTTTTATGGGCATATGATGTCGCTGGTCAATGTATATAAATGGTCTCCTCGCGATGCGGCTGTGGAAACAACCAAAGGGTTTACTGGCATCCTTGCAATTGGTGGGAATTCTTGTCTGAGCAATCTAAGGAACAGATTTTCACAGCAGTCAGGATACGCAACAACAAGCGAATGCACCTGATGCCCTGATTGCCGCCATCACCAATCAGTTTCTGCCCACATTCACTGATGATCGAGCGCAGGCTTCCAACGAATTCTTTGCTCTTAAGCTCTGCGACCTCTTCCAGTTAGCCCAATACAATGCCCATGCCCAACAATTAGTTTATAGGGCTGGCATCTTTGCTGACGTCTCCGCCAAGCGCCATTATCTGTTCAGTCTTCCCCATAAGCTTGGTGAAGCGGTTAATTCTCTTATTGAAGGCCAGACCAAGATCCTGAACATCAACAATCAACCCACAGAGGTATATAAAACTGTGGCTGATTTTACATTCGCTAATCTTTTCCAGCTTGTTCAGGTTTATATCCGAAAGTAGTGTACAGAGTATACACTGAAGAACAAGATCAAAGAAATTAGTCTGGTTTCGCCTTCTATCTGTCAGCAGTTTGTGGGCCATCATGATTTCTGTTCTACATCTTCTACGGGCTCTTTCGCACGCCACTCTGCTTCTAAACGACGAGCTTCTGTCAAGAAGTCTCCGTGCTCTTGCGGTGGGTCCAATACTTTTCCGCGCCTCCGAAAAATACATTGGCGCCGTCGCTATCAACGCCGATCCCAACGCTTTCTGCGCAAGCGTCGTCTTTCGTCAGGTTCTTCTTCTGGTTGTTTTATTTGTGGCAAAAAAGGCCACTTTGCTAAAGATTGTCCTCAACAACTGAAGACGCCTCAATAGAAGCAACTAAAAGGGTTTTTCAGTTTGGTGAATGATCCGCATAGTTGGGAAGTTGTGTCTCAAGGCGCCACTGATGATTCTTTGTATGAATGCTCCGAGTCGGACACTCCCAATTGCTTGGCTTGTCAATTAGCCTTGCCTATGGATACAGAGATCAGTTTGTTTATGAATACTCCTTCGATGAATATTATTGATCTCTTGGCAAGCTCCGACTCCGACTCTGGTTCTGATAGACCTCTCGACATTACAGATTTCCCTTTGCCACCTTCTCCACCACCACGACCCTCTCGACCTATTCCCTCTCCAGCCTTTTTCCCTTTTCCTCCTTCCCTGGTTACTCCTCCACCAACTACTCTCCCTTTTGGTGGACCCTCTGTTTTTCGTCCTCCTCACTTTGTCCATACTCCCTCTGATCCTTCGCCTAGTTACCTTCCTCCTCCTTTTACCCAAATTCCTGTACAAACTTCCCTGACGAATGCATTCTTTATGGAGCCACCAATGCAGAGGTGACTCGGTTCAAGTTCGATGCGGTTCCCATGCCTGCTGAATGGGACATGGACTATCAACAGATAGTCAATGAAGTGGATTCTCAGGAAGACGTTCCGTACACGATCGAAGACACACCAACTCGTGCAATTGTCCGGCGCCGTTCTCGTGATCACTCAAAGAAGGTTATGCGTCTGGCTTTTCCCGCTTCCTCCCATATTTCCATTAGCAGTACTCCTCCATCTGAAGTTTCTCCTCTGCCTGAGAGTTCTGCTCGAATGGAAGCGGTGCGTGATTGGGTGTCTCAAACAGCTGCTTCCCAGTTTCCTAGTGATGCTAGTCTCCTGTACCGCCGTGAGACTGCCGTTAACCATGTGCCTCACATCCAATCCAACTTTGAGGCCATCACACATAAAGTGCCCCTCATGATGTTTCAGCCTACCGAATGGCCGTCCCTTTCCGGCTATCAAGAGGCCGTCGATACTGACAGTAAGCTTATCTCTTCCCCTTTTGCTGTTGTTTCACCATCTGTCCCATTATCTCAAGTTCCTGTCGAGTAACAGCAGCTGAACTGGTGTAATGCCCATAACATTCAAGTACAGTCCAGCCTGGATGAGTGTCGCTTAGCTCTTTATAATCTGCAGCTTGCTCTAGCTAAGCTCCACGACAAGCTTACTTCGGCTCTTGCTACTCCTGTATATCCTGTCCCTTGTCCTTCTGCTGCTGTTTTCTATACTCTTCCCCCCCTGATGCTGCTCCTTCTCTTCAGTATAACTTTTATCCCCTCTGTATGATTACTCTTCCTTCTTATCTTGACGGTTGTGAAGTTACAGACCAGCTGCCTTACAATGCTGAACAGGCTGCAGAATGGCTTGATCCCAGCCATCCCATCATCCGGGCGTTTAGGTGGACGGAGCAGGATAATGCCGACATCACAGCTGTTCGGCCTCCCCTTGGAGGAGTTATTTCTCTTGAGCCTGATTTTTCTTTCCTTTGCTTCCTCATCCTACCCCCAGACCAATCGGATCGGATCATCTAGCTGATCCTGATTCAGACTCTGATAGTGATGACCATCCTCTGCTTCCTCATGCACCCCCTCTTATTCCTCGTATGTCTCCTGTGCCTCAGCCCAATTCTGTGCCTACTCTCATGAACCAAGGCGCAATCAAAGAGGAACCTGCCAGTGGTCCAAGTCCGCTCTTCCCCAATTCTCCTGGTCGTGTACCCAAGATGCCTGAATATCAGCAGATGCTGGAGTATACGGACGGGACCCTCAACGAAGCAGGCGAACTTCGTTTCCGTCTGCAACACAAATCCTTTCCAGGGTACGTGCTTAATTTGGATGGTGCTTCTCCCCAAGCCATCAAGGATATTTTGAAGATTTTTTATGGGCATATGATGTCGCTGGTCAATGTATATAAATGGTCTCCTCGCGATGCGGCTATGGAAACAACCAAAGGGTTTACTGGCATCCTTGCCAATTGGTGGGAATTCTTGTCTGAGCAATCTAAGGAACAGATTTTTAGCAGTCAGGATACGCAACAACAAGCGAATGCACCTGATGCCCTGATTGCCGTCATCACCAATCAGTTTCCGCCCACATTCACTGATGATCGAGCGCAGGCTTCCAACGAATTCTTTGCTCTTAAGCTCTACGACCTCTTTCAGTTAGCCCAATACAATGCCCATGCCCAACAATTAGTTTATAGGGCTGGCATCTTTGTTGACGTCTCCGCCAAGCGCCATTATCTGTTCAGTCTTCCCCTTAAGCTTGGTGAAGCGGTTAATTCTCTCATTGAAGGCCAGACCAAGATCCTGAACATCAACAATCAACCCACAGAGGTACATAAAACTGTGGCTGATTTTACATTCGCTAATCTTTTTCAGCTTGTTCAGGTTTATATCAGAAAGCAGTGTACAGAGTATACACTGAAGAACAAGATCAAGGAAATTAGTCTAGTTTCGCCTTCTATCTGTCAGCAGTTTGTGGGCCATCATGACTTCTGTTCTACATCTTCTGCGGGCTCTTTCGCACGCCACTCTGCTTCTAAACGACAAGCTTCTTTCAAGAAATCTCAGTGCTCTTGTGGTGGGTCTAATACTTTTCCGCGCCTCTGAAAAATACATTGGCACCGTCGCTATTAACGCCGACCCCAACGCTTTCTGCGCAAGCGTCGTCTTTCGTCAGGATCTTCTTCTGGTTGTTTTATTTGTGGCAAAAAAGGCCACTTTGCTAAAGATTGTCCTCAACAACCGAAGACTCCTCAACAGAAGCAACTAAAAGGATTTTTCCGTTTGGTGGATGATCCGCATAATTGGGAAGTTGTGTCTCAAGGCGCCACTGATGATTCTTTGTATGAATGCTCCGAGTCGGACACTCCCGATTGCTTGGCTTGTCAATTAGCCTTGCCTATGGATTCAGAGATAAGTTTATTTATGAATACTCCTTCAATGAATATTATTGATCTCTTGGCAAGCTCCGACTCCGACTCTGGTTCTGATAGACCTCTCGACATTACAGATTTCCCTTTGCCGCCTTCGCCACCACCACGACCCTCTCGACCTATTCCCTCTCCAGCCTTTTTCCCTTTTCCTCCTTCCCTGGTTCCTCCTCCACCAACTACTCTCCCTTTTGGTGGACCCTCTGTTTTTCGTCCTCCTCACTTTGTCCATACTCCCTCTGATCCTTCGCCTAGTTACCTTCCTCCTCCTTTTACCCAAATTCCTGTACAAACTCTTACAACCTCCCCGTCTTGTACTAATCAGTTTCATAAGCTTCAGGAGAATCTCACGACCTTGAGGACCCATACGGCTACCATTCTGGCGCAATGTACACAGTTAACGTCTACACTTAATGCGCTTGATCAGAAGGTTTCCACTCATCTCACTCAGTGTTCTTCAGGTCTTCCGCCTGCTGCCTTTGCTTGTCAGGATTTCTTCACTTCTCCTGCTTCCCCAGTCCAAAATACTATGAAAACCTGGCTTATTTCTGTCCTTCTCGGACCACCAGGTGTTACTCCCTATTCTTTGGTTGCTTTAGTAGATACAGGTTCCGGCTTCAATATTTGCAAATATAATGCTTTGCCTACCTACTGTTGGGAGCCTCTTCCTGAAGTCGATCACATGCACGGTTCTACTATGGGCGGAGGTGTTATTGCTTGCAAACGGTATGCCTCCAACATCTCCATTTCCTTGGCTAGGCATCCAATTCAAATCAATTTCTATCAATTGGAATCACAAGGGATTGACCTGGTTATTGGTAACGACTTCCTCAATCGACATTTGCCTTTCGGTTTCTCTACGGAGACAATGGTTCTAACTATCAATCAGGAGCTTGTACAAATTCCTGCTCGTGTCAAGGTCTCCCAAGTCTTGAAACCTTATGAGGAGGATCTTGCCATCGTCAATCAGATGTCGCCACATTGCCCAGTCCCTGATCAATATCGTGCGTCACCCACGCCATCTCCTCCGCATCCTCCTGCTGAGTTCAGTCCTCCTCCGGATGCGCAACCTCTCCTTACTGATCAGGAACTCCGCGATCTCGTCAACGATCTTGTGGCTCAGGATACAGCCAAACAGCTTCGCCGCCAGACTCATACTCTCTTGCTATGTAATACTCTTGCTGAGATGGAGCAACAATTACTCCAACACTGTAGCGGTGATTCGCCACAAGCCTTCAAACATGTACATCATCATCGGATTGGCTTGCCCCTTAAAGAAGGCGCTAAACTATATAAGGAAAGCCCTTATGGATTTACTGCTGGAGATCGACAACTCTGTAATGAGGAGATTGCTGCTTTATTACAACAGGGATTAATCAGGGAATCCACATCTGCTTGGGCAGCTGCTGTATTTTATGTGAACAAACATTCGGAGTAAAAAAGAGGTAAGAAGAGGTTAGTCATAAATTATAAACCTCTCAATAAGTGTCTCATTCCAATTTCTTACCCTCTGCCCAATAAGGAATATTTAATGCAACAGATCAGCGGAGCCACGATATTTTCTAAGTTAGATCTTAAAGCTGGCTTCTGGCAGATAGGCCTCTTGCCTGAGGACCAGTACAAAACTGGGTTTGTGGTCCCCCAAGGCTTTTATGAATGGACAGTGCTTCCCTTTGGCCTGAAAACTGCACCAGTGGAATTCCAGCGCTACATGGATTCAATCTTCGCTCCCTATCATGCATTTTGCTTAGTTTATATTGATGACATCTTCATCTATAACAAAAATCCTCATCTCCATTTGCAGCACCTCCAGGTTATCCATGATCTCCTCCAACAAAAGGGCCTGGTTCTTTCTCCCTCCAAAATTCAAATTGGTAAAGCATCTATTGACTTCTTAGGGGTTCTAATCACTAATGGAGCAATTCAACTACAGGACCATGTTTTAAAAGCCCTTGCTGCTTTCCCTGCGGAGATCCGGGATCGTCATCAACTCCAACGCTTTCTTGGGTGCTTGAATTAGATTGCCCCTTTCTATCAGCACCTGGCCCGAGATCGCTATCTCCTTCAACTCTGCCTACGCAAGGATGGTCCAGTCTGGGGTCCAGCCCAATCCACTGCTCTGGCAAATATCAAACAACACCTCCAGTCTTTACCGCCATTAGCTATCCCTTCTGTCAACGCTAACCTCATCATTGAAACCGATGCATCTGATGAGTTATGGGGTGCGATCTTACTTGAAAGCACAGCTCCACAGCAAGAACGTATTTGTGCTTTCCGATCTGGTATTTTCCAAGGAGCCGAGCGCAACTATCATTCAATCGAAAAAGAGATTTTGGCCGTCAAAAAGGCAAATTATCCAAAAATTGGAACTCTTCATCCTGAATAAGCCTTTTCTTGTACGCACAGATAATCAGAATTTCCGTACCTTCTGCACTCGAAAGATTGATAAGCAGATTGGACGCGGCCGTCTTGCCCGATGGCAAGAATTCTTTGCTATGTATGATTTTCAGGTTGAATGGAAAAAGGGCAGTACCAATATTCTCCTCGATATGCTTTCCAGAGAAGGTGCGCCCTATTGGGCCCAACATCCCACTAAGTATTGTGCTCCGTCCTAACATCTGTACTTCCACTAACAAAAGTGTACAGTGAATAGACACTGTCTGGCATGCCAGATAAGACCTTCACTTTTTCCAAACCACTAACGCCCCCGGTTTGCAAAAGTAGCCCCCTGGATTGCACACAAGCACTGGTATTCTCTTGCCCACAATTGTATATAAAGGACCCAAGTCCTTCATTCCCAGGCGGAGTCTGCCTAGAGTCCTCTTGTAAACATTTCTCTCCTCCTCGGCAATACAAGCTTGTAGTCTTCCAATCTTCAAGTCTCTTGTCTTTGTTCTGTTTTCCTTATGCCTTCGCTCGCCTCTGCACTTGAAGCTAAGAAATTGCCTATTCGGATCTTCTACTCTCTCATGTTCGCTTCCTCTCGCTCCAACCCCACCTGTGAGTCTCGCCCTAAAACGTCGTATCCTCGCTATCTCCTTCTCATTGATAACCAGACCGAGTAAACGAATCTATCTCAGATTGGGAGAAGAGAGGAAGATAGACGCCTGTATTGCCTTCATCGGCAATATTGATACACACTTCGGATATTTTAATATGGCGAAGTGCCTTATACTGAAACGTCGAAAATTTATAGACCTCTTCCGGATCTATGATAGGGAGGTTCCAAGAATGCTTAGACTCCGTAAGTTCAGTGGTAGTGGAGGCGGAGCGGGGAGAAGAGATGGGAGCAGACAAAGCACGGAAGAGCTTGGCCATCGTGATAAACAGAACAACGTTACAGAAACTGGCTTCACACGTCACGCTAGTGCTCAACCACGGAAACGGTACCTCTGGCCTGAAGGGGGGAGCGGCAGCGACAGGGTCCCAGACACTCTTCGAGTGAAACACAACAACAATAACGAGGCTCTGATACCAAAAGACAAAATGCTTGCCGATACTCACGTCTGCTCAGATATGGTAGACGAAACGATTCCCGATAACGATACCAAGAGGGATAGCGAAATGGAACTGAGGAGATGATACGACAAAGAGAAGGAGATAGCGAGGATACGGCGTTTTAGGGCGAGACTCACAGGTGGGGTTGGAGCGAGAGGAAGCGAACATGAGAGAGTAGAAGATCCGGATAGGCGATTTCTTAGCTTCAAGTGAAGAGGCGAGCGAAGGCATAAGGAAAACAGAACAAAGGCAAGAGACTTGAAGATTGGAAGACTACAAGCTTGTATTGCTGAGGAGGAGAGAAATGTTTACAAGAGGACTCTAGGCAGACTCTGCCCGAGAATGAAGGACTTGGGTCCTTTATATACAATTGTGGGCAAGAGAATACCAGTGCTTGTGTGCCATCCAGGGGGCTACTTTTGCAAACCGGGGGCGTTAGTGGTTTGGATAAAGTGAAGGTCTTATCTGGCATGCCAGACAGTGTCTATTCACTGTACACTTTTGTTAGTGGAAGTACTAATGTTAGGGTGGAGCGCAGTACTTAGTGGGATGCTGGGCCCAGTAGGACGCACCTTCTGTGAAAAGCATGTCAGGGAGAATATTGGTGCTGCCCTTTTTCCATTCGACTTGGAAATCATACATTGAGAAAAACTCTTGCCATCTGGCAAGGCAGCCACGTCCAATCTGCTTGTCAATCTTGCGCGTGCAGAAGGTTCGGAAATTCTGATTATCAGTGCGCACAAGAAAAGGCTTATTGAGAATAAAGAGTTCCAATTTCTGGATGGCCTTTTTGACAGCGAGGATTTCTTTCTCAATCGAATGGTAGTTGCGTTCTGCTCCTTGGAAAATACCAGATCTGAAAGCACAAATTCGTTCCTGTTGGGGTTCAGTGCTTTCGAGCAAGATAGCTCCCCCTCATCAGATGCATCAGTTTTAATGATGAGATTGGCATTAGCTGAGGGTATGGCTAATGGAGGTAGCGACTGGAGTTGCTGTTTGATATTTGCCAACGCAGTGGTTTGGGCTGGACCCCAGAGTGAGCCATCCTTGCGGAGGCAGAGTTGGAGAAGATAGCGATCTCGAGCCAGGTGCTGATAGAAAGGAGATATGTAATTCAAGCACCCAAGAAAGCGTTGAAGTTGATGGCGATCGCGAATCTCCACAAGGAAAGCAGCAAGGGCTTTTAGCACATGATCTTGTAATTGAATTGTTCCATTAGTAATTAGTACTCCCAAGAAATCAATGCAGGCTTTACCAATTTGAATTTTGGAGGGAGAAAGAACGAGGCCCTTCTGTTGGAGCAGATCATGGATAACCTGGAGGTGCTGAAGATGAAGATGAGGATTTTTACTGTAGATTAAGATGTCATCAATATACACTAAGCAAAATTCATGGTAGGGAGCAAAGATAGAGTCCATGTAGCACTGGAATTCTACTGGTGCAGTTTTAAGGCCAAAAGGGAGCACTGTCCATTCGTAAAAGCCTTGGGGAACTACAAACCCTGTTTTATGCTGATCAGCAGGCAAGAGACCTATCTGCCAGAAGCCGGCTTTTAGATCTAACTTAGAGAAGATAGTGGCTCCACTGATTTGTTGCATTAAGTATTCCTTATTGGGCAGAGGGTAAGAAATTGAAATCAGACACTTGTTGAGAGGTTTATAATTTATTACCAACCTCTTCTTACCCCGTTTTTGCTCTGAATGTTTGTTCACATAAAAGGCAGCAGCTGCCCATGCTGAGGTGGATTCCCTGATTAATCCCTGTTGCAATAATGTAGTAATTTCCTCATTGCAGAGTTGTCGGTCTTCAGCAGTAAAGCCATAAGGGCTCTCCTTATAAGGTTTAGCTCCTTCTCTAATAGGCAAGCCAATCTTGTGATGATGTACATGCTTGAAGGCTTGTGGAGAATCACCACTGCAATGGTCAAGTAATTGTTGCTCCATTTCAGCAAGAGTATTACACAGCAAGAGAGTATGAGTTTGGCGGCGAAGCTGTTTGGCTGTGTCTTGGGCCACAAGATCTTTCACAAGATCTCGTAGTTCCTGATCAGTGAGTAGAGGTTGCGCATCCGGAGGAGGACTGAATTTAGTAGGAATATGTGGAGGGGATGGCGTTGGCGAGGCACGGTATTGATCAGGGACTGGGCAATGGGGCGACATCTGATTAACAATGGCAAGATCTTCATCATACGGTCTCAGGACTTGGGTGACCTTGACACGAGCAGGAAGTTGCACAAGCTCATGATTAATAGTTAAAACCATAGTCTCAGTCGAGAAACCAAAAGGCAAATGTCGATTGAGGAAGTCGTTGCCAATAACTAGGTCAATTCCCTGTGACTCCAATTGATAGAAATTGATTTCAGTTGGATGCCCAGCTAAGGAAATGGAGATGTTGGAGGCATACCGTTTGCAAGCAATAACTCCCCCACCCATGGTGGATCCATGCATGTGATTGACTTCACGAAGAGGCTCCCAGCAATAACTAGGCAAAGCATTATATTTACAAATATTAAATCCAGGACCTGTATCTACCAAAGCAACCAAGGAATAGGGAGTAACACCTGGTGGTCTGAGAAGGACAGTAATGAGCTAGGTTTTCATAGTATTTCTGACTGGAGAAGCAGGGGAAGTGAGGAAATCGTGACAGGAAAATGCAGCAGGAGGAAGACCTACAGAACACTGGGTTAGATGAGTAGATACCTTCTGGTCAAGTGCATTCAAAGTCGAGGTTAACTGTGTACATTGTGCCAGAATGGTAGCTGTATGGGTTTTCAAAGTCACAATATGATCCTGAAGTTGATGAAACTGGTTAGTACAAGAAGAAGAGGGGGCAGTCGTAAGAGTGTGTACAGGAACTTGGGTAAACGGAAGAGGGAGATAATTATCAGGAGAATTATGGACAACATGAGGAGGTCGGAAAACAGAAGGTCCAGCAAAAGGGAGAGTAGTTTGTGGAGGAGGAACCAGGGAAGGAGGAAAAGGGAAAAAAGCAAGAGAGGGAATAGGTCGAGAAGGCCGTGGTGGCAGAGAAGGCGGGAGAGGAAAATCTGTTATGTCGACAGGCCTATCAGAACCAGACTTGGAGTCGGAGCTTGCCAAGAGATCAATAATATGCATTGGAGGCGTATTCATAAACAAACTGATCGCCGTATCCATAGGCAAGGCTAATTGGCAAGTAAAGCACTCAGGAGTATCCGGCTCTGAACATTCATATAAGGAGTCATCAGTGGCTCCTTGCGACACCACTTCCCAAGTATCTGGATCATTGAAAAATCCCTTAAGCTGCTTCTGTTGAGAAGTCTTCGGTTGTTGTGGACAATCCTTTGCAAAATGGCCCTTCTTGCCACAAATGAAACAACCGGAAGAAGAACCTGAAGTAGGACGACGCTTGCGAAGAAAGCGTTGGGGTCGACGTTGATAGCGACGGCGCCAATGCAGCTTGCGGAGGCGCGGGAAAGAACTTGCTTTATCACAAGAGCACTGGGATTTCTTAAAAGAAGCTCGTCGACGAGAAGCAGAGTGTCGTGCGAGATAGCCCGAGGAGGATGTAGAACAAAAATCATGATGTCCTACAAACTGCTGACCAATAGATGGAGAAACCAGACTAATTTCCTTGATCTTGTTCTTGAGCGAATACTCTATACACTGCTTGCGGATATAAACCTGAACAAGCTGGAAAAGATTAGCAAATGTAAAATCAGCCACAGTTTTATGTACCTCAGTCGGCTGATTGTTGATATTGAGAATCTTTGTCTGGCCTTCAATGAGAGAGTTCACCGCTTCACCAAGTTTATGTGGAAGGCTAAAGAGATAGTGGCGCTTGGCGGAGACGTCAGCAAAAATGCCGGCCCGATAAACCAATTGTTGGGAGTGAGCATTGTATTGGGCTAACTGAAAGAGATCACAGAGCTTCAGAGCAAAGAATTCATTTGAAGCCTGAGCGCGATCATCGGTGAATGTGGCAGGAACTGATTGGTGATGGCTGCAATCAAAGCATCAGGTGCATTTGCTTGTTGGTGTGCATCCTGACTGCTAAAAATCTATTCCTTAGATTCCTCTGATAGGAATTCCCACCAATTGGCAAGGATGCCAGTAAACCCTTTGGTTGTTTCCACAGCCGCATCGCGAGGAGACCATTTATATACATTGACCAGTGACATCATATTCCCATAAAATATCTTTAAAATATCCTTAATAGCTTGGGGCGACGCACCATCCAAATTAAGCACATACCCTGGAAAAGATTTATGTTGCAGGCGGAAACGTAGTTCACCTGCTTCATTGAGGGTCCCATTAGTATACTCCGGCATTTGCTGATATTCAGGCATCTTGGGTACACGACCAGGAGCATTGGGAAAAAGGGAGCTTGGACCACTGGTAGGTTCCTCTTTGACTGCGCCTTGGTTCATGAGAGTAGGCACAGAATTGGGCTGAGGCATAGGAGACATACGAGGAACAAGAGGGGGTGCATGAGGAAGCAGAGGATGGTCATCACTATCAGAGTCTGAATCAGGGATCAGCTGGATGATCCGATCCGATTGGTCCGGAGGCAGGATGAGGAAGCAAAGGAAAGAAAAGATCAGAGGCTCAAGAGGAATAACTCCTCCAAGGGGAGGCTGAACAGCTGTGATGTCGGCATTATCTTGCTCCGTCCACCTAAACACCCGGATGATGGAATGGCTGGGATCAAGCCATTCTGCAGCCTGTTCAGCATTGTAAGGCAGCTGGTCTGTAACTTCACAACCGTCAAGATAAGAAGGAAGAGTAATCATACAGAGGGGATGAAAGTTATACTGAAGAGGAGGAGCAGCATCAGAGGGTGGAAGGCTATATTGAACAGCAGTAGAAGGAGGAGCAGGGGAGCAAGAGATAGGATATACAGGAGCAGCAAGGGCCGAAGTAAGCTTGTCGGCTAGCTTGGCCAAAGCAAGCTGCAGATTATAAAGAGCTAGGCGACACTCATCCAGGCTGGACTGGACTTGAATGTTGTGGGCGTTGCACCAGTTCAGCTGCTGTTGTTCGACAGGAACCTGTGATAATGGCACGGATGGTATAACAACAGCAAAAGGAGAAGAGATAAGCTTACTATCATTATCCAGTGCCTCTTGATAGCCGGAAAGGGACGGCCATTCGGTAGGCTGAAACATCATGAGGGGAACTTTATGAGTGACAGCCTCAAAGTTAGATTGGATGTGAGGCACATGATTGACTGTAGTCTCTCGGCGGTACTGGAGACTGGCATCAGTGGGAAACTGAGAAGCAGTTGTTTGGGACACCCAATCACGGACCGCTTCCATGCGAGCAGAACTCTCAGGAACTTCAGAAGGAGGAGTACTGCTAATCGAAATATGAGACGAAGCGGGAAAGGCCAGGCGCATAACCTTCTTCGTATGATCACCAGAACGGCGCCGGACAATGGCACGAGTTAGTGTGTCTTCGATCATATACGGTGCTTCTTGAGAATCAACTTTATTGACTATCTGTTGATAGTCCATGTCCCATTCAGCAGGTATGGGAACTGCATCGAACTTGAACCGCGTTACCTCCGCATTGGTGGCTCCATAGAGAATGCATTCGTCAGGGGAGCGGATATTGCGAGGAATCGGACTAATAGTGGAAACCAGGTAGTTAATGCAACGGACATGAATAGCGCAGTGCTCGGCGGACCTGGGTTTCATTTGCAGCCCTTTAACATGCACATACAAACGAAGGGCTGTAGAAAGGTGAGGATCTGCCAAGGACATCTTAAAATTGGGATATACAACCGTATATACAGGTTCCTTGTTAAGGGAACCATGGACAAGACCAATACGAGAGGCTTTTATAGACAAATGACGGGTATCAACCAGACTAACCATGCAAGTGGCGTTAACGCCAGATCGAAACAAAGGCTCAATAGCCAACACAAAACAACCGTAATGGATATATTGATAACCAGACCGAGTAAACGAATCTATCTCAGACTGGGAGAAGAGAGGAAGATAGACGCCTGTATTGCCTTCATCGGCAATATTGATACACACTTTGGATATTTTAATATGGCGAAGTGCCTTATACTGAAACATCGAAAATTTAAAGACCTCTTCCGGATCTATGATAGGGAGGTTCCAAGAATGCTTGGACTCCGTAAGTTCAGTGGTAGTGGAGGCGGAGCGGGGAGAAGAGATGCGAGCAGACAAAGCACGGAAGAGCTTGGCCATCGTGATAAACAGAACAACGTTACAGAAACTGGCTTCACACGTCACGCTAGTGCTCTGATACCAAATGACAAAACGCTTGCTGATACTCACGTCTGCTCAGATATGGTAGACGAAACGATTACCGATAACGATACCGAGAGGGATAGCGAAATAGAACTGAGGAGATGATACAACAATGAGAAGGAGATAGCGAGGATACGGCGTTTCAGGGCGAGACTCACAGGTGGGGTTGGAGCGAGAGGAAGCGAACATGAGAGAGTAGAAGATCCGGATAGGCGATTTCTTAGCTTCAAGTGCAGAGGCGAGCGAAGGCATAAGGAAAACAGAACAAAGACAAGAGACTTGAAGATTGGAAGACTACAAGCTTGTATTGCCGAGGAGGAGAGAAATGTTTACAAGAGGACTCTAGGCAGACTCTCCCCGAGAATGAAGGACTTGGGTCCTTTATATACAATTGTGGGCAAGAGAATACCAGTGCTTGTGTGCCATCCAGGGGGCTACTTTTACAAACCGGGGGCGTTAGTGGTTTGGAAAAAGTGAAGGTCTTATCTGGCATGCCAGACAGTGTCTATTCACTGTACACTTTTGTTAGTGGAAGTACTAATGTTAGGGTGGAGCGCAGTACTTAGTGGGATGCTGGGCCCAGTAGGGCGCACCTTCTTTGGAAAGCATGTCAGGGAGAATATTGGTGCTGCCCTTTTTCCATTCGACTTGGAAATCATACATTGAGAAAAACTCCTACCATCTGGCAAGGCGGCCACGTCCAATCTGCTTGTCAATCTTGCGCGTGCAGAAGGTTCGGAAATTCTGATTATCAGTGCGCACAAGAAAAGGCTTATTGAGAATAAAGAGTTCCAATTTCTGGATGGCCTTTTTGACAGCGAGGATTTCTTTCTCAATCGAATGGTAGTTGCGTTCTGCTCCTTGGAAAATACCAGATCTGAAAGCACAAATTCGTTCCTGTTGGAATTCAGTGCTTTCGAGCAAGATAGCTCCCCAGAATTCATCAGATGCATCAGTTTCAATGATGAGATTGGCATTAGCTGAGGGTATGGCTAATGGAGGCAGCGACTGGAGTTGCTGTTTGATATTTGCCAACGCAGTGGTTTGGGCTGGACCCCAGAGTGGGCCATCCTTGCGGAGGCAGAGTTGGAGAAGATAGCGATCTCGAGCCAGGTGCTGATAGAAAGGAGATATGTAATTCAAGCACCCAAGAAAGTGTTGAAGCTGATGGCAATCGCGAATCTCCGCAGGGAAAGCAGCAAGGGCTTTTAGCACATGATCCTGTAATTGAATTGTTCCATTAGTAATTAGTACTCCCAAGAAATCAATGGAGGCTTTACCAATTTGAATTTTGGAGGGAGAAAGAACGAGGCCCTTCTGTTGGAGCAGATCATGGATAACCTGGAGGTGCTGAAGATGAAGATGAGGATTTTTGCTGTAGATTAAGATGTCATCAATATACACTAAGCAAAATTCATGGTAGGGAGCAAAGATAGAGTCCATGTAGTGTTGGAATTCTACTGGTGCAGTTTTAAGGCCAAAAGGGAGCACTGTCCATTTGTAAAAGCCTTGGGGAACTACAAACCCTGTTTTATGCTGATCAGCAGGCAAGAGACCTATCTGCCAGAAGCCGGCTTTTAGATTTAACTTTGAGAAGATAGTGGCTCCACTGATTTGTTGCATTAAGTATTCCTTATTGGGCAGAGGGTAAGAAATTGAAATCAGACACTTGTTGAGAGGTTTATAATTTATTACCAACCTCTTCTTACCCCGTTTTTGCTCTGAATGTTTGTTCACATAAAAGGCAGCAGCTGCCCATGCTGAGGTGGATTCCCTGATTAATCCCTGTTGCAATAATGTAGCAATTTCCTCATTGCAGAGTTGTCGGCGGTCTTCAGCAGTAAAGCCATAAGGGCTCTCCTTATAAGGTTTAGCTCCTTCTCTAATAGGCAAGCCAATCTTGTGATGATGTACATGCTTGAAGGCTTATGGAGAATCACCACTGCAATGGTCAAGTAATTGTTGCTCCATTTCAGCAAGAGTATTACACAGCAAGAGAGTATGAGTTTGGCGGCGAAGCTGTTTGGCTGTGTCTTGGGCCACAAGATCTTTCACAAGATCTCGTAGTTCCTGATCAGTGAGTAGAGGTTGCGCATCCGGAGGAGGACTGAATTCAGCAGGAATATGTGGAGGGGATGGCGTTGGCGAGGCACGGTATTGATCAGGGACTGGGAAATGGGGCGACATCTGATTAACAATGGCAAGATCTTCATCATACGGTCTCAGGACTTGCGTGACCTTGACACGAGCAGGAAGTTGCACAAGCTCATGATTAATAGTTAAAACCATAGTCTCAGTCGAGAAACCAAAAGGCAAATGTCGATTGAGGAAGTCGTTGCCAATAACCAGGTCAATTCCCTGTGACTCCAATTGATAGAAATTGATTTCAGTTGGATGCCCAGCTAAGGAAATGGAGATGTTGGAGGCATACCGTTTGTAAGCAATAACTCCCCCACCCATGGTGGATCCATGCATGTGATTGACTTCAGGAAGAGGCTCCCAGCAATAACTAGGCAAAGCATTATATTTACAAATATTAAATCCACAACCTGTATCTACCAAAGCAACCAAGGAATAGGGAGTAACACCTGGTGGTCTGAGAAGGACAGTAATGAGCCAGGTTTTCATAGTATTTCTGACTGGAGAAGCAGGGGAAGTGAAGAAATCGTGACAGGAAAATGCAGCAGGAGGAAGACCTACAGAACACTGGGTCAGATGAGTAGATACCTTCTGGTCAAGTGCATTCAAAGTCGAGGTTAACTGTGTACATTGTGCCAGAATGGTAGCTGTATGGGTTTTCAAAGTCACAATATGATCCTGAAGTTGATGAAACTGGTTAGTACAAGAAGAAGAGAGGGCAGTGGTAAGAGTGTGTACAGGAACTTGGGTAAACGGAAGAGGGAGATAATTATCAAGAGAATTATGGACAACATGAGGAGGTCGGAAAACAGAAGGTCCAGCAAAAGGGAGAGTAGTTTGTGGAGGAGGAACCAGGGAAGGAGGAAAAGGGAAAAAAGCAGGAGAGGGAATAGGTCGAGAAGGCCGTGGTGGCGGAGAAGGCGGGAGAGAAAAATCTGTTATGTCGACAGGCCTATCAGAACCAGACTCGGAGTCGGAGCTTGCCAAGAGATCAATAATATGCATTGGAGGCGTATTCATAAACAAACTGATCGCCGTATCCATAGGCAAGGCTAATTGGCAAGTAAAGTACTCAGGAGTATCCGACTCTGAACATTCATAGAAGGAGTCATTAGTGGCTCCTTGTGACACCACTTCCCAAGTATCTGGATCATTGACCAAACTGAAAAATCCCTTAAGCTGCTTCTGTTGAGAAGTCTTCGGTTGTTGTGGACAATCCTTTGCAAAATGGCCCTTCTTGCCACAACTGAAACAACCGGAAGAAGAACCTGAAGCGGGACGACGCTTGCGAAGAAAGCGTTGGGGTTGGCGTTGATAGCGACGGCGCCAATGCAGCTTGCGGAGGCGCGGGAAAGAACTTGCTTTATCACAAGAGCACTGGGATTTCTTGAAAGAAGCTCCTCAGCGAGAAGCAGAGTGTCGTGCGAGATAGCCCGAGGAGGATGTAGAACAAAAATCATGATGTCCTACAAACTGCTGACAAATAGATGGAGAAACCAGACTAATTTCCTTGATCTTGTTCTTGAGCGAATACTCTGTACACTGCTTGCGGATATAAACCTGAACAAGCTGGAAAAGATTAGCAAATGTAAAATCAGCCACAGTTTTATGTACCTCAGTCGGCTGATTGTTGATATTGAGAATCTTTGTCTGGCCTTCAATGAGAGAGTTCACCGCTTCACCAAGTTTATGTGGAAGGCTAAAGAGATAGTGGCGCTTGGCGGAGACGTCAGCAAAAATGCTGGCTCGATAAACCAATTGTTGGGCGTGAGCATTGTATTGGGCTAACTGAAAGAGATCACAGAGCTTCAGAGCAAAGAATTCATTTGAAGCCTGAGCGTGATCATCGGTGAATGTGGGCAAGAACTGATTGGTGATGGCTGCAATCAAAGCATCAGGTGCATTTTCTTGTTGGTGTGCATCCTGACTACTAAAAATCTGTTCCTTAGATTCCTCTGATAGGAATTCCCACCAATTGGCAAGGATGCCAGTAAACCCTTTGGTTGTTTCCACAGCCGCATCGCGAGGAGACCATTTATATACATTGACCAGTGACATCATATGCCCATAAAATATCTTTAAAATATCCTTAATAGCTTGGGGCGATGCACCATCCAAATTAAGCACATACCCTGGAAAAGATTTATGTTGCAGGCGGAAACGCAGTTCACCTGCTTCATTGAGGGTCCCATCAGTATACTCCGGCATTTGCTGATATTCAGGCATCTTGGGTACACGACCAGGAGCATTGGGAAAAAGGGAGCTTGGACCACTGGTAGGTTCCTCTTTGACTGCACCTTGGTTCATGAGAGTAGGCACAGAATTGGGCTGAGGCACAGGAGACATACGAGGAACAAGAGGGGGTGCATGAGGAAGCAGAGGATGGTCATCACTATCAGAGTCTGAATCAGGATCAGCTGGATGATCCGATCCGATTGGTCCGGGGGCAGGATGAGGAAGCAAAGGAAAGAAAAGATCAGGCTCAAGAGGAATAACTCCTCCAAGGGGAGGCCGAATAGCTGTGATGTCGGCATTATCCTGCTCCGTCCACCTAAACGCCCGGATGATGGGATGGCTGGGATCAAGCCATTCTGCAGCCTGTTCAGCATTGTAAGGCAGCTGGTCTGTAACTTCACAACCGTCAAGATAAGAAGGAAGAGTAATCATACAGAGGGGATGAAAGTTATACTGAAGAGGAGGAGCAGCATCAGAGGGTGGAAGGCTATATTAAACAACAGTAGAAGGAGGAGCAGGGGAGCAAGAGATAGGATATACAGGAGCAGCAAGGGCCGAAGTAAGCTTGTCGGCTAGCTTGGCCAAAGCAAGCTGCAGTTTATAAAGAGCTAGGCGACACTCATCCAGGCTGGACTGGACTTGAATGTTGTGGGCGTTGCACCAGTTCAGTTGCTGTTGTTCGACAGAAACCTGTGATAATGGCACGGATGGTGTAACAACAGCAAAAGGAGAAGAGATAAGCTTACTATCATTATCCAGTGTCCCAGTCTATGCACGGTTCTCCCAGTCTGAGATAGATTCGTTTACTCGGTTTGGTTATCAATATATCCATTACGGTTGTTTTGTGTTGGCTATTGAGCCTTTGTTTCGATCTGGCGTTAACGCCACTTGCATGGTTAGTCTGGTTGATACCCATCATTTGTCTATAAAAGTCGCTCGTATTGGTCTTGTCCATGGTTCCCTTAACAAGGAACCTGTATATACGGTTGTATATCCCAATTTTAAGATGTCCTTGGCAGATCCTCACCTTTCTACAGCCCTTCGTTTGTATGTGCATGTTAAAGGGCTGCAAATGAAACCCAGGTCCGAGCACTGCGCTATTCATGTCCGTTGCATTAACTACCTGGTTTCCACTATTAATCCGATTCCTCGCAATATCCGCTCCCCTGACGAATGCATTCTCTATGGAGCCACCAATGCGGAGGTAACGCGGTTCAAGTTCGATGCAGTTCCCATACCTGCTGAATGGGACATGGACTATCAACAGATAGTCAATGAAGTTGATTCTCAAGAAGCACCGTATATGATCGAAGACACACCAACTCGTGCCATTGTCCGGCGCCATTCTGGTGATCATACGAAGAAGGTTATGCGCCTGGCCTTTCCCGCTTCGTCTCATATTTCGATTAGCAGTACTCCTCCTTCTGAAGTTCCTGAGAGTTCTGCTCGCATGGAAGCGGTCCGTGATTGGGTGTCCCAAACAACTGCTTCTCAGTTTCCCACTGATGCCAGTCTCCAGTATCGCCGAGAGACTGCAGTCAATCATGTGCCTCACATCCAATCTAACTTTGAGGCTGTCACTCATAAAGTTTCCCTCATGATGTTTCAGCCTACCGAATGGCCGTCCCTTTCCGGCTATCAAGAGGCACTGGATAATGATAGTAAGCTTATCTCTTCTCCTTTTGTTGTTGTTACACCATCCGTGCCATTATCACAGGTTCCTGTCGAACAACAGCAGCTGAACTGGTGCAACGCCCACAACATTCAAGTCCAGTCCAGGCTGGATGAGTGTCGCCTAGCTCTTTATAATCTGCAGCTTGCTTTGGCCAAGCTAGCCGACAAGCTTACTTCGGCCCTTGCTGCTCCTGTATATCCTATCTCTTGCTCCCCTGCTCCTCCTTCTACTGCTGTTCAATATAGCCTTCCACCCTCTGATGCTGCTCCTCTTCTTCAGTATAACTTTCATCCCCTCTGTATTCTTCCTTCTTATCTTGACGGTTGTGAAGTTACAGACCAGCTGCCTTACAATGCTGACCAGGCTGCAGAATGGCTTGATCCCAACCATCCCATCATTCGGGCGTTTAGGTGGACGGAGCAGGATAATGCCGACATCACAGCTGTTCGGCCTCCCCTTGGAGGAGTTATTCCTCTTGAGCCTGATCTTTTCTTTCCTTTGCTTCCTCATCCTGCCCCCGGACCAATCGGATCGGATCATCCAGCTGATTCTGATTCAAACTCTGATAGTGATGATCATCCTCTGCTTCCTCATGCACCCCCTCTTGTTCCTCGTATGTCTCCTGTGCCTCAGCCCAATTCTGTGCCTACTCTCATGAACCAAGGTGCAGTCAAAGAGGAACCTGCTAGTGGTCCAAGTCCGCTCTTCCCTAATTCTCCTGGTCGTGTACCCAAGATGCCTGAATATCAGCAGATGCCGGAGTATACGGACGGGACCCTCAACGAAGCAGGCGAACTTCGTTTCCGCCTGCAACATAAATCTTTTCCAGGGTATGTGCTTAATTTGGATGGTGCGTCGCCCCAAGCTATTAAGGATATTTTAAAGATATTTTATGGGCATATGATGTCACTGGTCAATGTATATAAATGGTCTCGCGATGCGGCTGTGGAAACAACCAAAGGGTTTACTGGCATCCTTGCCAATTGGTGGGAATTCCTATCAGAGGAATCTAAGGAACAGATTTTTAGCAGTCAGGATGCACACCAACAAGCAAATGCACCTGATGCTTTGATTGCAGCCATCACCAATCAGTTCCTGCCCACATTCACCGATGATCGCGCTCAGCAGGCTTCAAATGAATTCTTTGCTCTGAAGCTCTGTGATCTCTTTCAGTTAGCCCAATACAATGCTCACGCCCAACAATTGGTTTATCGGGCCGGCATTTTTGCTGATGTCTCCGCCAAGTGCCACTATCTCTTTAGCCTTCCACATAAACTTGGTGAAGCGGTGAACTCTCTCATTGAAGGCCAGACAAAGATTCTCAATATCAACAATCAGCCGACTGAGGTACATAAAACTGTGGCTGATTTTACATTTGCTAATCTTTTCCAGCTTGTTCAGGTTTATATCCGCAAGCAGTGTACAGAGTATTCGCTCAAGAACAAGATCAAGGAAATTAGTCTGGTTTCTCCATCTATTTGTCAACAGTTTGTAGGACATCATGATTTTTGTTCTACATCCTCCTCGGGCTATCTCGCATGACACTCTGCTTCTCGCCGACGAGCTTCTTTCAAGAAATCCCAGTGCTCTTGTGATAAAGCAAGTTCTTTCCCGCGCCTCCGCAAGCTGCATTGGCGCCGTCGCTATCAACGCCGACCCCAACGCTTTCTTCGCAAGCGTCGTCCTGCTTCAGGTTGTTCTTCCAGTTGTTTCATTTGTGGCAAGAAGGGCCATTTTGCAAAGGATTGTCCACAACAACCGAAGACTTCTCAACAGAAGCAGCTTAAGGGATTTTTCAGTTTGGTCAATGATCCAGATACTTGGGAAGTGGTGTCGCAAGGAGCCACTGATGACTCCTTATATGAATGTTCAGAGTCGGATACTCCTGAGTGCTTTACTTGCCAATTAGCCTTGCCTATGGATACGGCGATCAGTTTGTTTATGAATACGCCTCCAATGCATATTATTGATCTCTTGGCAAGCTCCGACTCCGAGTCTGGTTCTGATAGGCCTGTCGACATAACAGATTTTCCTCTCCCGCCTTCTCCACCACCACGGCCTTCTCGACCTATTCCCTCTCCTGCTTTTTTCCCTTTTTCTCCTTCCCTGGTTCCTCCTCCACAAACTACTCTCCCTTTTGCTGGACCTTCTGTTTTCCGACCTCCTCATGTTGTCCATAATTCTCCTGATAATTATCTCCCTCTTCCGTTTACCCAAGTTCCTGTACACACTCTTACCACTGCCCCCTCTTCTTCTTGTACTAACCAGTTTCATCAACTTCAGGATCATATTGTGACTTTGAAAACCCATACAGCTACCATTCTGGCACAATGTACACAGTTAACCTCGACTTTGAATGCACTTGACCAGAACGTATCTACTCATCTGACCCAGTGTTCTGTAGGTCTTCCTCCTGCTGCATTTTCCTATCACGATTTCTTCACTTCAACTGCTTCTCCAGTCAGAAATACTATGAAAACCTGGCTCATTACTGTCCTTCTCAGACCACCAGGTGTTACTTCCTATTCCTTGGTTGCTTTGGTAGATACAGGTTCTGGATTTAATATTTAACACTTATTTCATTAATTTTGGACTCATATGTCTACTTTTGGACTATTCCTTAAAATTCTTCCCAACTGAAAAGTTTACTTTATGAAACTGTCATTCGAGAATCAAAAGTTTACTTTCTGGCACTATCATTTTCACATAAGACATTTCAAAATATCTCTCTACAATGTTGTACAAATAATGCAAAAACTACTATTAAATCCTAAATTTCTATTTCTTGTTTATAAGAATCATATTCTTAAAATAAAAAATCCGAGTTATTAGTTTAAATCCATGAAAAACCATGCTATTGAGGATTCACAACATTTTAAAAATGTATACATAAGAGACCTGTAAGACTCTTTTTACTTTCAATGCAGAAAACTATAACACTCTTGAATATTCAAGAAATTAAAAGGTTTATATATACATGAGACATGATGGAAGCCTCTTTTGTACTCCAAAAAATAGCAATAGCTATGCTTGCAATTTTACATTATCATGTCATAAGTTTTACAACAAATATTGCTCTGGATGAGTCTTTGTACAAAGGATCTCCTGTGGCCTTTTCAATAATTTAATTTTTCCTTTACAATGAGTTTAGTACAAATGGGCGATCCAAACATTTGCTTGTTTGAATGTCCTTTTCTATCATGATCACAGAAATGAGCGATCCAAACATTTGCTTGTTCAGAATGTCCTTTCTGTCGTCACTTGTCGCTTGGGTGCCATCTTCATTCACTCTCATCTGACAACCACCACCACCTTCACTCTTTCTCGATATTTGAATGATGTTATCATGGGCATTCTTCATTTGCGCTATCTCCTTCTACTTCCTCCCGGGCGAGCATCTTTGTGAACTCTGTAATGTGCGTAATAATTGGTTGCGGTAATTTTATTTTGTCTTCTACATCATACCCCATGTGCTTCTTTGTTTTCTTTGACCTTGATTTCCAGGATACTATGACTGTCTCTGTGGAAAGTCTTGAAATTGCTTCATGGTTTGGGACCCATTCCTTTTTCAAACAACTACTATACAATGTACTGTTATCTTGGTTCTCCTTCCTGCCCCTTGGCTCATACCATACCGCTGTAAATGTTGTAGCTCTCCCCCGGTCATCCATGCTCACGTCAACTACTTTTGCAACCCAAAACTTCACGTTCTCATGTTCATCATCCGATGGTCGAATTGCAACAAAACAATGGACATCTATGTCTATTTGTGGCATAAACTCTCTCTTCTTGGGTCCACAATATGGACGTGGGAGCAACGATTCAAACTCATTTTCAAAGAGACCACATGCTGGACGCAAGTCATTACCAACATTTGGCCAAAATAAAGGCCGTTCTGCCTTAATATCATCTTCTCGCATTTTTGCAAGGTCCTTTATCAATTGGTAGGTCTTGCTAATTACAACAGTAGTGTGTTCCTTCCAAGAGGGCTTCCAATCATGAAATCTCCGGAGCATTTCCTCTTTGTATGCAATAAAAGCTTTTAAGCCTTCTATTTCACCTTTGGATTTCTCGCTGAATTCTTTTATAGGAGCCCATGTTGGATGCATTTCTTTGCTCGGGATTGAAGTTAAGAGAGAGTAAGGTTCTTCAGGTTCCCATTTTGTATCAAGAGAATAGTGTTGCCATTGCATCACTGGTTAATCATCCTTTAAGAAAAATCGAAAATAGTGTGGAGCGCTATGACCAATCAGGGCATCACCACCTTTTTGTATGAAAGGTAGAATAAAGCTCTTCCAATCATACATCCTCTCAACCATTGAGCATATTGTTCCTTCCTTACGGCCACCAACTTGCCTCCCGCATTTTCTTATCAAGTCATCCATTGTCTCCATGTCCTTGTGTTTTAGTTCTCTTGAAACTGTGCTAAATACCTGATCGATATCCTCATGTGTGTGCCCAACCAACAAAAACCCAACTTCAATCTCATTGAAGATTCTATGAGCGATTAGCATTGAGCAAAATGCAAAGAAGAGTACATTCTTATTCTCTCGTCCGCAATTGTCTGCTTGTATTCTCAAAGTTGCTGGTAGGCGACCTTTTTCTGCATGTACATTGTGAATTGCCTTCATAACGGATGTTACAACTTGATTGCTATCGTGTAGATGCAAGGAATCAATCCATATGTCTGCAAAAAACTTAAATCCGTGCACTAACACTCCACATAGATGTGTCTTTAAAAAGTATTTGCCTTGTAGCTTAGGTGGAGTGTTAACGAATCGAGGTAATGTCGTTGTATTTTGATCCATACCATCTACAATAATGCACATGTACTCATTTGGGTGAGAAATAGCTTGCTCCTTCCAAAATGCATATTTTATTCTAGAATGTCGAACAAGTCCATGATGAAATTCTCTCTTTCTTTTGTAAGCTTCTTTTTGTTCTAGAGATGTTGCACTCTCAAGTGCTCGCTTTAGATCATCACAGTCGTTGCACTTTGACATTTTTTGCCTCTTTGGGATTTTAACATGTCCAAAGCTTTTTTTCCAAAGAGTATACAAAGTATGAAAAGATGCCGGTGCATGCCCTCTTTGCCTCTGTGTTTCTCCAATAGAGTTAAATACTTCTTTTTTGGTCAAACCTATCGGAAGATGCATTTCTGATAGGTGGGGTTGCGGTAAAGCATTTTCATAAATGTAATCTTTCAAAATTGCTGTTGCCGCAACCGTTGAGGCTCTTGTTTTGGGCCTTCCTATGTTTCCATGAATGTTAAATTTAACTCCATACTTTGCTTTATTAGCCAAATTCCAATATGTGCCATGTGATAATCCTGTAATAATGCGATATGCATTATTGCATATACTTTTTCCATTTATAAGAGGCCTTATTTGATGTCCTGAACTTCGCCTTCTCTTATCATTTACAAGAAAGCAAGACAATCTCGTGAGTAGGTATTCATTTCTTCTGCTTCCTTTCCTTTGCCAGACATGTTCTCTACAACCCTTGATGTCATGTAAGTTAATGGATCACATACATGTATGCTTACAGCATGTAGATCGCATTGCTTTTAGCATAACATCTTCATTCATTACTCTTATTCTCTTTGGTTGCTTTTCTGGATCTGCCTGCACTCGTTGTCTTTTCATGCATCTGTATGTCCGTTTTGGGACCTTCTGTTCATTCTTATTTGGATTTGTGTAGTTCTCCTTGTAAGATTTATTTGTCACGTTGTTTTCATGAGATGTTGCATCCTTGATCTTATCACTCTGACAGTCAAATACTGAATATTCCTTTGTTGATGTCATCCTTGCTTTTGATACATTCGTCAAACCATTTGTAACATTTACAAGTTCACAATCAAAGTCAAACACCGAATAGTCCTTTGTTGATCTCATCCCTACTTTTGATACAATCGTAGAACCACTTGTCACAATGGCATTAGAGTGTCCCGAATGATCTTCAAACTCATCTATTCCTGAGAGAACATCACTCATTGATGCACTTTCTATGGATTTCATAACTCCATAGTCAGTGGTGATAGAGTGTCCAGAATGATCTTCAAACTCATCTATTCCTGAGAGAACATCGCTCATTGATGCACTTTCTATGGATTTCATAACTCCATAGTCTTGAAACTCCTCTACTCCAGAGAGAACATCACTCATTATACTATCGTGCATGATTTTCATAATTCCATAGTTACCTGCTTTGACTCCAAGAACTTTATCAGTATCCATGAAGCCATCCATGCTTGAAGATATAACACTTTTCACATCTTTGCCCAAGTTCTCAATGTGCATGAACTCATCCACCCCAGATAAGGCATCACTTGTGAAATATTTTTCTTTCTCGGTACCAATGAACT
Source organism: Dipteris shenzhenensis (assembly GCF_047967505.1). Taxonomy (NCBI): domain Eukaryota; kingdom Viridiplantae; phylum Streptophyta; class Polypodiopsida; order Gleicheniales; family Dipteridaceae; genus Dipteris; species Dipteris shenzhenensis. The sequence goes on from NC_141597.1 coordinate 232,539, forward strand.
CATCGACTTCTGATAAGACGTCAGTGCTATAGTTGAGTGCATTGGAATCATCCATCTCTGAAGGAATAGAGATTGGTACATTGGCATATTCTTTCAATTCTTTGATGTTGTAGTATACATTATGTTTATCATTAAAAACCACATGCCGAGTCTTTCCAATCTTTAAAAATTGCATGCTCCATCTCAAATCCTTACCTACCTCATAGTAGGGACCATCCAATGACATTGAGTTATCATCCATACCATCATCAGTAACTTTTTGAATTCTCATCTGCGCAAATGTCTAGTGTTCAACTTGTTCAAATCCCAAGACTTGACCTTCTGCTACATACTTATTTGTAAATGATAACATTTGTAAAATATCTCCCACTCTAAAATCCAAAGATATGTACTTTGTATTCCTGATGACATGTGTTGGATAAGTCTCATCTCTGTCCCATGCAATAAATGCTTTGTTGGAAGTATTATAGGGCATAACATCTCCAAGGATTTCCATATCCCCACACTTATGCTTTAGCTCAACATGTGCACTAAGAATCCTTGATACGATAACCGCTACCTTATCTTCGCCAAGTCTTCTAAAGTGACAAATAGAATTTGGATCACTTTCATGGATTGTAGCAAATGCAACTACTTCTCTTTTGCAACATAAAATCACCTCCATCCCCGGAATAAATTTTATAGCCATCTCCTTTGTGAGTTTCCTCTGCAAACAAGCTGTAACAACCATTATAAAGAACATTAGTCTCTTCTCAATAATCTACTTTATTAATGATTTAAAAATCCAGAACGTGTTTGAAAATTTAATTAGACACTAACCAATAACAACCCTAAACCCTAAACCCTAAACCGTAAACCAAAACAACCCTAAACCCTAACTAATAACAACCCTAAACCCTAAACCCTAAACCCTAACCCCCAAACCCCAAACCCTAAACCCTAACCCCCAAACCCCAAACCCTAACTCCCAAACCCTAAACCCTAAACCCCAAACCCTAAACCCTAACTCCTAAACCCTAAACCCTAACTCCCAAACCCTAAACCCTAAACCCTAAACCCTAAACAAACCCTAAACCCTAAACCCTAACCCCCAAACCCTAAACCCTAAACCCTAAACCCTAACTCCCAAACCCGAAACCTAAAACCTCAAACCCTAAACCCTTAACCCTAACCCCCAAACCTTAAACTCTAAACCCTAACTCCTAAACCCTAGATCCTAAACCCTAAGCCCTTTACCCTAACCCCTAAACCCTAAACCCTAACTCCTAAACCCTAAATCCTAAACCCTAAACCCTAACTCCCAAACCCTAAACCCTAAACCCTAAACCCCAAACCCTAAACCCTAAACCCTAACTCCCAAACCCCAAACCCTAAACCCCAAACCCTGAACCCTAAACCCCAAACCCTGACTCCCAAACCCTAAACCCTGACTCCGAAACCCTAAACCCCAAACCCTAAACCCTAAACCCCAAACCCTAAACCCTAAACCTTAAACTCTAACTCCCAAACCCTAAACCCTACCCCCAAACCCTAAACCCTAAACCCTAACCCTAAACCCTAACCCCCAAACCCTAAACCCTAAACCCTAAATCCTAAACCCTAACCCCTAAACCCTAAACCCTAAACCACCAAACTCTAAACCGTAACCGCCAAACCCTAACCCTCAAACCTTGAACCCTAAACCCTAAACCCTAACTCACCAAACCCCAAATCCTAAACCCAAACCACGAAATCCCAAACCTTAAATCCTATGAGTGTTTTCAAGTAATATCATTTATTTAAGTAATAGTTTTAATTAGAATTCATAAGTAATAGTGGAATTGATAGTTGGGAGGGTGGTAGTGGGAGAAAGGGAGAGTGGGAAAGTGGAGAAAGGGAGTGTGGGAGGGTGGTAGTGGGAGAAAGGGAGAGTGGGAGAGGGAGTGGGAATGGGGGCGGTGGGGGTGGGGGTGGGAGGATGGGAGTGGGAGTGGGAGAGGGAGTGGGAATGGGGGAGGTGGGGGTGGGAGAATGGGAGTGGGAGTGGGAGAGGGAGTGGGAATGGGGGAGGTGGGGGTGGGGTGAGGGTGGGAGGATGGGAGGATGGGAGTGGGAGTGGGAGGGGTGGGGTGGGGAGTGGGAGTGGGAGGATGGGAGTGGGAATGGGGGAGGTGGGGGTGGAAGTGGGAGGGGTGAGGTGGGAGGATGGGAGTGGGAATGGGGGAGGTGGGGGTGGAAGTGGGAGGGGTGGGGTGGGAGGATGGGGGAGGGAGTGGGAGTGGGGGAGGTGGGGGGGGTGGGAAAATGGGAGTGGGAGTGGGAATGGGGGAGGTGGGGGGGTGGGAAAATGGGAGTGGGAGTGGGAGTGGGAGAGGGAGTGGGAGGATGGGAGTGGGAGGGGTGAGGTGGGAGGATAAGGGTGGGAGAATGGGAGTGGGAGTGGGAATGGGGGGGGAGGGGTGGGGGTGGGAGAATGGGAGTGGGAGTGAGAGGTGTAGGTGGGAGGATGTGAGTGGGTGGGAGAATGGGAGTGGGAGTGGGAATGGGGGAGGTGGGGGTGGAGTGAGGGTGGGAGTGGGAGGGGTGGGGTGGGAGGATGGGAGTGGGAGAGGGAGTTAAAATGGGGAAGGTGAAAGAATGGGCGTGGGCGTGGGAGTGAGAATGGGGGAGGTGGGGTGGGAGCATGGGGGTGGGAGTGGGAGTGGGAGTGGGAATGGGGTGGGAGGATGGGAGTGGGTGGGAGAGAGAGAGAAGATAATCTAATAGAGAGGCCAATGGGAGAGGAGATAATGTTATAGAAGGACCAATGAGAGAGAAGCACTTAAAACCCTAGTTTTTCTTATATATACTCTCCTTCTCTCATTGTTTCTCTCATTTCAACAAGGAAGAGCAAGAGGAGAAGCAAAAAGAGGAGGAAGAGCAAAAGCAAGCACAAGCAAGCACAAGCATCGATTTCAACTTTTTTCCAGGTACTGTTTTTAAAATTTGTATTTTTGAAATTTTATTATAGAGAGAGAAAAGTGAAGGAAAGATTTTTAGAGAGAGAAAAGAAGAGAGAGAGTCTTGCTGCCTCGGCAGCAAAAGAGAGAAAGAAAGAGAGAGGGAGAGAGACGAGAGAAGGGGGGGGAAAGAGAGGGGAGAGAAAGGGAGGGGGGAGAGAAGGGGGAGGGGGGAAAGAGAGGAGAAGCAGCGAGGGGGGGGAGAGAGAGAGGGGAGGGGGAGGCCGCTGCCGCGGCAGCGCAGAGGGGGGAAGGGAGGGGAGGGAGAGGGGAGGGGAGAGGGAGGGGGGGCGGCGAAAGAGGGAGGGGGGGGCGGGGATAGAGAGGGGGAAGAGGGAGGGGAGGCGAGGGGGGAGAGGGAGGGGAGGGGGCCGCTGCTGCTGCCGCGGCAGCGAGAGAGGGGGAGGGGGGGGAGAGGGAAGGGGGGGCGGTGAGAGGGAGAGGGGAGAGGGAGGGATGGGGGCCGCGGCGAGAGAGGGAGGGGGGGCGGTGAGAGGGAGGGGGGAGAGGGAGGGGAGGGAGCCGCTGCCGCGGCAGTGGCAACGAGAGAGAGGGAGGGGGGAGGGGGCGGGGAGGGGAGGGGGGAGAGGGAGGGGAGGGGGCCGCTGCCGCGGTAGCGGCAGCGAGGGGGAGGGGGGAGAAAGGGAAGGGGGGGGGGGGGGGCAAGGGGGGGGGAGAGAGAAGGGGGGGCGGTGAGAGGGAGGAGGGAGAGGGAGGGCCGCTGCCGCTACCATGGCAGCGAGAGAGGGGGAGGGGGGAGAGGGGAGGAACGAGAGGGGAGGGAGGGGGCCATTGCCGCGGCAGCGGCAGTGAGAGAGGGGGAGGGGGGGGAGAGGGAAGGGGGGAGAGAGGGGGTAGCGAGAGGGAAGGGGGGGGAAGAGAGAGAGAGGGGGGGGGCCACTGCCGCGGCAGCGGCAGCAAGAGAGGGAGGGGAGGGGAGAGAGAAGGGGGGGGGGAAAGGGAGGGGAGGAGAGAGGGAAGGGGGGGAAAGAGAGAGAGAGGGGGGGGCCGCTGCAGCGGCAGCGGCAACGAGAGAGGGAGGGGAGGGGAGAGAGAAGGGGGGGGGAAAGGGAGGGGAGGAGAGAGAGAAAGGGGGGGGGCCGCGGCCGCTGCCGCGGCAGCGAGAGAGGGGGAGGGGAGGGAGAGGGAAGGGGGGAGAGAGAGGGAAGGGGGGAGAGGGAAGGGGGGGGGGCCGTGGCCGCTGCCACGGCAGCGAGAGAGGGGGAGGGGGGGAGAGGGAAGGGGGGAGAGAGAGGGAAGGGGGGAGCGAGAGAGGGGGGAGAGGGAAGGGGGGGGCCACGGCCGCTGCCGCGGCAGCGAGAGAGGGGGAGGGGGGGGAGAGGGAAGGGGGGAGCGAGAGGGAGAGGGGAGGGGGAAAGGGAGGGGAGGAGAGAGGGAAGGGGGGGGAAGAGAGAGAGAGGGGGGGGCCGCTGCCGCGGCAGCGGCAGCGAGAGAGGGAGGGGAGGGGAGAGAGAAGGGGGGGGGGAAAGGGAGGGGAGGAGAGAGAGAAAGGGGGGGGAAAGGGAGGGGAGGAGAGAGAGAAAGGGAGGGGGGCCGCGGCCGCTGCCGCGGCAGCGAGAAAGGGGGAGGGGGGGGAGAGGGAAGGGGGGAGAGAGAGGGAAGGGGGGAGCGAGAGAGGGGGGAGAGGTAAGGGGGGGGGGCCGCGGCCGCTGCCGCGGCAGCGAGAGAGGGGGAGGGGGGGAGAGGGAAGGGGAGAGCGAGAGGGAGGGGGGAGCGAGAGAGGGGGGAGAGGGAAGGGGGGGGGCCGCGGCAGCGAGAGAGGGGGAGGGGGGGAGAGGGAAGGGGGGAGGGGGCGGAGGGAGCGAGAGAGAGGGGAGGGGGAGAGAGAGAGAAGGGGGGGGGCTGCGGCCGCTGCCGCGGCAGCGAGAGAGGGAGGGGGGGGAGAGAGAGAAGGGGGGGTAGCGAGAGAGAGGGGAGGGAGAGAGAGAGGGGGAGAGGGGGAGAGGGAAGGGGTGGGGAGAGGGAAGAGAGAGGGGGAGCCGCTGCCGCGGCAGCGAGAGAGTAGGGGGGGGAGAGAGAGTAGGGGGGAGATGCGAGAGCGAGAGAGAGGGGGAGGGAGAGAGAGAGAGGAGGGGAGGGGCCGCTGCCGCGGCAGCGAAAGAGAGGGAGGGGTGGAGAGAGAGAGAGAGAGAGGGGGAGGAGAGAGAGAGAGGGGAGGGGGGGGGAGATCACGACAAGTGAGAGAGAGAGTGGAGAGGAGAGTGGGGAGCGCAAGTGAGAGAGAGGAAAAAGGTGAGGAGAAAGGGAGAGAGAGAGAGAGAGGGGAAATGAAGAGGAGGGGAGAGAGTAGACTAAGATGAGAGGAAACGTAGACTAGAGCGGAGAGGAAAGAGAGAGAGAGAAGAGTGAGAGAGATGAAAATTTAGAGAGGGAGGACACGAGAAAGTACGATCGAGATAGAAAATCTTACCAATGAAGAGGAGAAATGAGTGGGCGACGATCGAGACAAGATGAAGAAGCTACGATCAATGAGGCATATGAGAGGAGATTGGTATGTGATTTAGTCTAAACTTAAACAAACAAAACTATAAACCTTGGTGTTTGATGAAAATTTAGAGAGGAAGGGCACAAGAGAAAGTACGATCGAGATAAAAAATCTTACCAATGAGGAGAAAAAATGAGTGGGCGACGATCAAGAAGAGATAAAGGAGAGATGTTTTGATGGAAGAATTTGGGAGCTACGATCAATGAGGCATATTAGAGGAGATTGGTGTGTGATTTAGTCGAAACTTAAACAAACAAAACTAAAAGAGAAACGTGTGGAAACTAGAATTTCAAAATTTCCCGCCTTTTTTTAAACTATGAATCCTTGTGTTTGAAAAGACAAACCTTGGTGTTTGAAAAGAGAAACGTGTGGAAACTAGAATTTCAAAATTTCTCGCCTTTTTTTAAAGTATGAATCCTTGTGTTTGAAAAGACAAACGTGTGAAAACTTGAAAATTGTGATAAAAGACAACCTTGTGTTTCAAAAGACAAACGCGTGGATGTGAAAATTGTGATAAAAGACAACCTTGTGTTTCAAAAGACAAACCCGTGGATGTGAAAAGACAAATGTATGCTAAAAGCAAAACTTATAGAAACTTGAATTTTAAATTTTTCTTTGTTTTTGAATTTAAAATGAGTTTCACTTTCATTTTTAATTTACTAGTTTAATTTACACTATAATGCATTTTGTTTTGGAATATAAAGAGTATAATTTTGATTTTATTACATTTTAAATTAAAATTTTAAAAGTAGTTTAACTTACATTCGTTATTATTACTTTAATTTATTTCTTTTTAGGGAGAATATTCGTTATTATTACTTTAATTTATTTCTTTTTAGGGAGAATTAATATATTCTTCTAGGTAAATATTAAATTTTTAATTTAAAGTCTTGTTTTCTTTATTTTACGTTATTTTTTCATAAACTTTAAGTTAAACTACTTTATAGTTTTTATTATATAAATTCAAATTTATTAAGATTTTAACTTCTTATTAATGTGAATGTTCAATTCTTATGAGTTGTAAGTAAATTAGTTTTTGAAAATATAAATTTTATCTTTTTTAAAATGAGAAGGAGAAGAGAGAGAGAGAGAAGGGGGGGGCCGCTACCGCGGCAGCGAGAGAGAATGGGGGGGGAGAGAGAGAGAGAAAGGGGTGGGAGGATGGGAGTGGGAGAGGAAGTGGGAATGGGGAAGGTGAAAGAATGGACGTGGGCGTGGGAGTGAGAATGGGGAAGGTGGGGTGGGAGGATGGGGGCGGCAGCGAGAGAGAAGGGGGGGGAGAGAAGGGGGGGAGAGAGAGAGAGAAAGGGGTGTGAGTTTAAAAAAGATAAAATATAAATTTTATCTTTTTTAAACTCACAACCTTAGTGTATTAAAAAGAATAATGGAAAGATTATTTTTTGCTTTTAATTCGCAACCTAAGGATATTAAAAAGAACAATGGAAAAGAAATTATTTCTTGCTTTTCTTCGCTTCGACGGTTGGTGCACTACAAGGCATAGGCCATTTCCGACGGAAATACCGATGCTTTTTACATTAAAATTTTTTTTTTTCACGGGCGCAAAGGTCGCTATAAAAGTCGTTAAAATCGTCGGAAAAGGAGCGTCGCTATAAACCGTCGCTATATAGCGACGCTGTTAATCGTCGCTATATAGCGACGATATAAACGTCGCTATATAGCGACGATTAACAGCGTCGCTATATAGCGACTCTGTTAATCGTCGCTATATAGCGACACTGGTAAACGTCGCTATATAGCGACGATTAACAGAAGGTAAAAAAAATGGTTAGTGGGGCTAAACAGGGCCAAAAGGAAGCCCTGTTTAGCCCCACTAACCATTTTTTTTTTTTTGTAATTACAAAAGAAAGTTTTTTATAACAAAATTTCCCTTGCTTGCAGGGTGATACAAAATTGTTCTTGTGAACGATGAGGAAGAAATGCATATACATATACAACTGTTTGAAACAAAATTACCCTGTGAAAGGGCGATACAAAATGGCTCTAACGAGCGGATATGAAAAATGCTACTACCACTACTAATCCGAATCCGAATCCGAATCGTCTTGTTGGGCTGTTCCCTGGTCCTCGGCACCTGCATCTTCTCCCTCGTCCCCGACACCTACGTCTTCTCCTTCGTCATCGGCACCTGCGTCCGATCCTTGCCCCTGTTGATCGCTCGTCTCTGATGATGGGACGCTTGAGCTTTGACCCTGAGAGTGAACCATATAAATCGAAAATTAGATTGGAACTTAAATTAAAAAGTGAGATTACAAGTAGGAGTAAACTTATACCGTGCGAGCAGCCACCTCAGCCCAATCGACTGTCGATCCCATTGCCTCTTGCTCAATGAACCACGGCTTGGTTCCTATCCGAAATGCGCGCCGCGTCTCTGCATCCGTAGGAAGACGACCCATCGCAGCTTGCTGTGGATCCAATTTACGAGAGTTAGAGTTAGCTAAAGTGCATGTAATATGTAAGTAAAACAAATAGAACAATACATTAAATGGAAAGAAGCAAACTTACCACGGTTGCCTCGAACGCATACCGTCCACCTGCACCAAAGTGCGAAGTACCTACGACATCCAGCCGTCTCTTCGCAGCCCTCCTCTGACCCTCGAACATTTCAGGATGGTCCCTATTCTACTTCTTCAAGAACTTCCAATCAGCTTTGTCTGCCCAGCTGGGTTTAGACAACCCCTTTGTAATGGAAGTACGCATGGTTGATCTGCGATGCTTTAGGACCAAACCCATGCGCTCGAGCATATAACTGTTATTAAACTCCACATTTGGCGGATTAGGAAATCTGAGTTTTAACTCATCGATCACCGCCTGCTTCTTTTGGCCATCTTGATACCGCCAATCGATATTTATGCCGCTCTTGAAGTGATGACTCATCAACCGCCTCATGGCGGCCATCACTGCTTTGCCCTTTTTGTCTTCTATTATCTCTCCGGCAGATGTGATTTGATAGGAGAGATCCCCTGATGAGTAAGGGGGACTGACGGTAGCAGAGTCTGAAGGAGTGGAAGCTGCGCGACCGCTTCCGGATCGAGGAGTAGCTGTGGGAGTAGGAGAGGGAAAGGGACCTGACTGATACTGTGTCTCCGAACCAAGTGGAGACCTAAAGGAGCGTGAGTGTGCTGACTCGTCTACATCTCCTGAGTCAGCACAACATGAGCCGCCCATCCTACTCTTCCTTCCCTTGCGGGAGGCATGCGCAGGTGATGATCCCGCGGTCGAAGGGGCGCGAGGGGATGGCTGGGCTGTACGTCCACCCGTCAGTGTAGGGGAAGGAATTGCGGAGGTCCTCTGAGAGAGCAGAGAGAAGAATCTCGCTGCCTCCTCATCGCTCATCTGCGCTACAAACTCGTCGGGAGTCCCAACAAAGCCATGCGCGGCTAGCAAAGGAGTCCCCTGAGGGGTAGTCGCAGTGCTACGTGGAAGAGGGGTCGGACCAGGGGTAGTCACAGTGCTAGGACCGAGAGGAGTCGGACCAGGGGTAGTCCTCGGGGTAGTCGCCTGAGAGGAATCAAAGTCCTCTGGAGCATATAGATCGTGAGCTCTCCTCCTGCGAGGCTGTCCGTACTCGTCGGATGAGCGACGTGATCCCATGTCTAACATAGACACAAACACGAAAACAGAAAACAAATAAACAAACATGAGCATTCTCATAGGCATAGGCATAGGCAAGAAGAAAGAAGAGGGAAAGGAAAGAAGAGGGAAAGGAAAGAGGGAAAGAAGAGGGAAAGATAAGAGGGAAAGAAGATGTAAAGGAAAGAAAAGAATGAGAACGAGGAAATAGAGAATGAGAGAAAGGGAAAGAGATGAGGGAAAATAGAGAATGAGAGAAGGGGGAAATGAGAGAAGGGGGAAATAGAGTGGGAAATAGAGAATGAGCTTATGCAGAAATAGAGAATGAGCTTATGCTTCTCTCATTCTCTATTTCCGCATAAGCTCACGCATGTGCATGAGCTTATGCGGAAACTTAAGCATAAGCTCATGCACATGCATGAGCATAAGCATGAGAAGGATGAGTTTCCGCATGCTTATGCTCATGCGGAAAAAGAGAAGGAGCTTATGCAGAAAAAGAGAAGGAGAGAAGCATCTCTCATTCTCTATTTCCGCATAAGCTCCTTCTCTTTTTCCGCATGAGCTTATGCTTATGCTCATGGGTGAGCATGAGCTTATGCTCATGTTTCCGCATATGCGAAAATAGAGGAGGAGAGAAGCATAAGCTTCTCTCATTCTCTATTTCCGCATATGCTCACGCAAAAGAGAAAGAGAAAGAGCTTATGCGGAAAGAGAGAAAGAGCTTATGCGGAAAAAGAGAATGAGATCCGCATATGCTTCTCTCATTCTCTATTTCCGCATAAGCTCCTGCGGAAACTTCCGCATAAGCTCATGCTCATGAATAAGCATAAGCTCATGCTTATGCTCATGCGGAAATAGAGAAGGAGCTTATGCAGAATGAGAGAAGGAGCTTATGCGGAATAAGAGAAGGAGCTCATGCGGAAACTTGCAGAAACTTGCATGCGGAATAAGAGAAGGAGCTTATGCGAAAAAAGAGAATGAGAGAAGCATATGCTTCTCTCATTCTCTATTTCCGCATAAGCTCTTGCGGAAACTTACGCATAAGCTCATGGACATGAATGAGCATAAGCATGAGCTTATGTTTATGCTCATGCATAAGCATAAGCTTATGCGGAAAGAGAGAAGGAGCACTTGCGGAAAGAGAGAAGGAGCACTTGCGGAAACTTGCGGATAAGCTCTTGCGGAAACTTGCGGATAGCTTATGCTTATGCTTATGCTTGTGGAAACTTGCTTATGCTTATGCTTATGCTCATGACAAGCTCCTTCTCTCATTCCGCATAAGCTCCTTCTCTATTTCCGCATGAGCATAAGCATGAGCTTATGCTTATGCTTATGCATAAGCATAAGCATAAGCATAAGCATAAGCTCATGCTTATGCTCATGCGGAAATGAGAGAAGGAGCTTATGCGGAATGAGAGAAGGAGCTTATGCGGAATAAGAGAAGGAGCTCATGCGGAAACTTGCGGAAACTTGCATGCGGAATAAGAGAAGGAGCTTATGCAGAAAAAGAGAATGAGAGAAGCATATGCTTCTCTCATTCTCTATTTCCGCATAAGCTCTTGCGGAAACTTACGCATAAGCTCATGGACATGAATGAGCATAAGCATGAGCTTATGCTTATGCTCATGCATAAGCATAAGCATAAGCTCATGCTCATGCTCATGCGGAAAAAGAGAAGGAGCTTATGCGGAAAGAGAGAAGGAGCACTTGCGGAAACTTGCGGATAAGCTCTTGCGGAAACTTGCGGATAGCTTATGCTTATGCTTATGCTTATGCTTGCGGAAACTTGCGGAAACTCATGCTTATGCTCATGCGGAAATAGAGAAGGAGCATAAGCATGAGCATAAGCATAAGCATAAGCATAAGCATGAATGAGCATAAGCATGAGCTTATGCTTATGCTTATGCATAAGCATAAGCATAAGCTCATGCTTATGCTCATGCGGAAACTTGCGAAGGAGCTTATGCGGAATGAGAGAAGGAGCTTATGCGCAAAAAGAGAAGGAGCTTATGCGGAAAAAGAGAAGGAGCACTTGCGGAAACTTGCGCATAAGCTCTTGCGGAAACTTGCGCATAAGCTCATGACAAGCTCCTTCTCTCATTCCGCATAAGCTCCTTCTCTATTTCCGCATGAGCATAAGCATGAGCTTATGCTTATGCTTATGCATAAGCATAAGCATAAGCATAAGCATAAGCTCATGCTTATGCTCATGCGGAAATAGAGAAGGAGCTTATGCGGAATGAGAGAAGGAGCTTATGCGGAATAAGAGAATGAGAGAAGCATATGCTTCTCTCATTCTCTATTTCCGCATAAGCTCTTGCGGAAACTTACGCATAAGCTCATGCGGAAGAATGAGCATAAGCATGAGCTTATGCTTATGCTTATGCATAAGCATAAGCATAAGCTCATGCTTATGCTCATGCGGAAAAAGAGAGGGAGCTTATGCGGAAAAAGAGAAGGAGCACTTGCGGAAACTTGCGGATAAGCATGAATGAGCATAAGCATGAGCTTATGCTTATGCTTATGCTTATGCATAAGCATAAGCATAAGCTCATGCATAAGCTCATGCTTATGCTCATGCGGAAACTTGCGAAGGAGCTTATGCGGAATGAGAGAAGGAGCTTATGCGGAAAAAGAGAATGAGAGAAGCATATGCTTCTCTCATTCTCTATTTCCGCATAAGCTCTTGCGGAAACTTACGCATAAGCTCATGCGGAAGAATGAGCATAAGCATGAGCTTATGCTTATGCTTATGCATAAGCATAAGCATAAGCTCATGCTTATGCTCATGCGGAAAAAGAGAGGGAGCTTATGCGGAAAAAGAGAAGGAGCACTTGCGGAAACTTGCGGATAAGCATGAATGAGCATAAGCATGAGCTTATGCTTATGCTTATGCATAAGCATAAGCATAAGCTCATGCATAAGCTCATGCTTATGCTCATGCGGAAACTTGCGAAGGAGCTTATGCGGAATGAGAGAAGGAGCTTATGCGCAAAAAGAGAAGGAGCTTATGCGGAAAAAGAGAAGGAGCACTTGCGGAAACTTGCGCATAAGCTCTTGCGGAAACTTGCGCATAAGCTCATGACAAGCTCCTTCTCTCATTCCGCATAAGCTCCTTCTCTATTTCCGCATGAGCATAAGCATAAGCATAAGCTCATGCTTATGCTCATGCGGAAATAGAGAAGGAGCTTATGCGGAATGAGAGAAGGAGCTTATGCGGAATAAGAGAATGAGAGAAGCGTATGCTTCTCTCATTCTCTATTTCCGCATAAGCTCTTGCGGAAACTTACGCATAAGCTCATGCTCATGAATGAGCATAAGCATGAGCTTATGCTTATGCTTATGCATAAGCATAAGCATAAGCTCATGCTTATGCTCATGCGGAAATAGAGGAGGAGCTTATGCGGAATGAGAGAAGCATAAGCATAAGAGAATAAGAGGGATGCGGAAATAGAGAATAAGGGGGAAAGGAAAGAGAGAAGGGAAAAGAGAGAGGGGGAAAGAGAGAATAAGAGAAGAGGGAAAAAAGAGAAGGGGGAAAATGAGAAAAAGAGAAGGGGGAAGAGAGGGTTCCTACGCCCATCACTGCAGCTAGGGCTTAAGGCGCTAGCTGCAGGCAAATGCAAATAACAAAAAGCTTAAATGGAAAGAAGAGGAAGCACTTACCTGTAAAAGTATGTCCCGCTCGGTGTAGTGGACTGGGCCCACAAAAGAGAGACTATGTCCCGCTCGGTGTAGTGGACTGGCCCTACAAAAGAGAGAAAACAACCCATTTTTTCAAATAAGATGTTAGTGGAAAGAGGAGATCACAAAAGCAACTTCTTGAAAGGAGACAAGGAAAGAGAAGATTGAGGAGACAAGGAAAGGAGGAGATTGAGGAGAAGAGAAGGAAGAGAAGGAAGAGAAATACAGAAAGAAGAGGTGAGTTTCTTTCTTTCTTTCTTGAAATTTCGTTTTTTGTTTGAATCCTTTCTAATCAAGCATGAAAACTAGTTTAAAACTTTAGCAATACAAGTAGAAACACTCACAAAACCAAAGCTAACAAACAAACAACCTACATTGTTGAAAAAAACTCACCTTTTGAAGAACTTTCTTTCTGGAAACCAAAGAGGGAAAAAGGAGAGAGAGGGTGCACAAGAGGTAGGAGGAGGGTGAGGAGTGGGAAATAGGGTAGGAGGTTGCTTGGAATAGATGGGAGGTCAGTGAAAATAGGTGGGAGGAGATTTTGGAGAGCTTAGTTTAGAGATTAGGAAAGCTTTGAGCAAAACGCCGCGGGTTTCGCCGTTTCGGGTTTTAACCCACAGCGTCGCTATATAGCGACGCTTATTCGTCGCTATATAGCGACGTTTTTAATTGAAAACGTCGCTATATAGCGACGTTTTTAATTATAGCGACGTTTTCAATTAAAAACGTCGCTATATAGCGACGGAACAGAGCGTCGCTATATAGCGACGCTTACTGTTTGTTTTTTAATGAGGCCTCTTGTGACTCAAACATGCTATGCCTATAATTGTCAATATCTCCTCTTACTACATAGCCTTACTATATAGGATTTTTTGTTTCAATCCTTACTATATAGCGATGTCATTCTTTTTATATAGCCTCAAGAGAAGCTCAAATTAAACATGCTATGCTCATAATTGTGTACATCTCCTCTTCATGCTTATGTTTTGGTTTTATAAGTGTAGATGGAAGGGACGAGTGGAAGCTCATCCGCCGATGATGCGCCAACGCCCGGGAGCACGAAGTGGCTTACGGAGAGGTTATATAGTCATTGCACTCATTGCAAGCGAGAAGTACGACATCAACGTCGTATTATCATGCGCCACTTGCGGATGTATGGGGAGGAGCCAGAACCAGTACCCCCCGTTGGTGTTGCACATGTTGATGGATCATCGGTAAGTCAAAGCTATTTAAGTTCGCAATCTTATTGTATACCCAGAATTAGAAGATCTTCTATTTACACGAATCAGCTTATGACAGGATGACGAGGGTGACGAGGGTACACATATACCTTCTCACTTTCAACAAGACTATAGTCTCCCAGATGACGACGAGGGTATGGTCGACATGATGGATTCCATTTTTAGGGGCACTACATCCCACGTACACGTGATGTCAGAGTCTGAGGTGAAAATGCGAGAGTTGCAATCAACACAATTGTACGAGGGTGCCAGGATGTCTAAACTACGTGCTTGTCTCTCAATCTTGAATCTACAAGTACAGTATGGGTGGTCGGATACAAGTGTCTCGGCCTTAATGAGGTTAGCCCTTGCATTAATTTGATTGACTCATTATTTGGATATTGTTTGTTTTGAGAATCATCATTTGGATAGTGTCTTTGTCATAGGTTGCTCCAAAAGATGTTGCCTGCACCAAATACCATGCCCGCATCAAGAGATGAAGCGAAAAAGATGCTAACAATGGTGGGTATGGATTATGATACCATCCATGCTTGCCGTAATGATTGTATTCTCTTTCGTCGTGAGCATGGAGATTTGGCTAGTTGTCCAAAGTGTGGGGAACAACGATATAGAGATGACTTGCAGGGTGAGAGGATACCGGTAAAGGTCTTAAGACACTTTCCCATCATTGCAAGAATACAACACATGTTTCGATGCAAATCCATAGCGGAGTTGATGACATGGCATGCATCTCATCGGTCCACTGATCACACATTGAGGATTCCCGCAGATTGTGCGGCTTGGAAGCACATAGATAATCAGTGGCCGGACTTTGCGAGAGAGCCACGCAACTTACATCTTGGGCTAGCCATGGACGGCGTGAATCCTTTCGGGTTACGCTCGACATCTTGGTCGACATGGCCCATAGTCGTGGTGAATTACAATATCCCACCATGGCTAACAATAAAAAAGGGACACCTCATGCTTGCACTACTTGTGCCAGGAAAGTACAAGGCAAGAAACATGGACGTGTACATATATGGCACCTTTGATAGAGGAGTTACAGATATTATGGAGAGGAGTGCAGGTCTTTGATATTTCCAGAGCTCCTAGGCATACCAATGATATTTCCGTCAGGGGTATCTTGATGTGGACCATGCATGACTACCCAGGATATGGAGAGTGCGCAGGTACGTGGTTATGTCTTTACATGTACAATGAGGGATTATGCTTTTTTTACTCTCTTTTGCACGCATGTCTTGTACTAACATATTCATGCACGCGTGCAGGGCTTGCTACAAGTGGGTACCATGCTTGTCCTGTTTGTGGACCCGCTCTGAAATCGCTTGCATGCTACTCCAAACACATGAGGAAAAATGTTTATGAAGGTCATGCTCGATACCTTCCGCTCGACCATCTCGCACGTGGAGGTCAGCTTGATCCACCACCATCATATTTAAAAGCAAGTAATTGGATTCAAGCTTGGAGGGAGAATGGAGAGGAACCTCCTCCTGGTATGAAGAGGCTATCGATCTTTCACGAGCTTCCTTATTGGGGTCAGTTACAACTCAATCATCTCTTGGATCCCATGCATATCTTTAAGAATGTGGGGGCTACCATTTGGGCACACTTGGTTGGTTCCAAGGACTTGAGAGGAGTGCGAGAAGACTTGCGTGCTATGAATAGGATGTCTCTTTTGTGGCCCCAAGTGCATGCTTCAGGAAAAGTTGTCCTCCCGAAAGCAACGTGGATCCTCTCTACGAGGGAGGAGGTAGCGATCAAGGCAGACATTGCCTCTTTTCAAACATCGACAGGGTACATGCGTTGCTTGAAAGGAGCATTTTCAAAGGACAATAAGCTTAGTGGCCTCAAGTCCCATGATTGGCACAAGGTCTTACAGGTATTCTAAGTAGAATTAGTGTACCGATAATAGTGATGCATTAGCGTAATTATTATTATGTTATATTGTTGACATGATTTCATTGTTGCTTTGATAGTTCATCCTTCCAATTACAATAAAAGGGTGCTTACAAGAAGATGTTAGAAATGCTATATTCAAGATCTGTGGTATTCTGAGGTATGCTTACTATCAATTCGCATTATCTATTTTCTTCATGGACATGTGAAATAGGTGGATATCTCAAATATCTTACATATGCATGGACATGTGAAATAGGTGGATATCTCAAAAAGAGATCTCTATATCGAGCATCGAGAAGGCTAGGGTGGAATCCATCGAAGCCGTATGCTTGCTTGAGAAGCACTTTCCCTCAAGCATTATGACAACTCAAGTCCACTTGCTTGTGCACATAGTTGATGAGGTGGCTATAGCAGGTACCGTTCATAATCGATGGATGTTTTTTCTCGAGCGGTTTATGAAAACTTTAAAGGGGTTTGTAAGACAAAGAGCAAGACCAGAAGCAAGCATGGCAGAGGGATGGCTTGTGCAAGAGTCATTAGTATATATCACAGAGTTTCTTGCATCCACGGATCCTGATATGCCGCAAGCTTGGCACAACAAGGATGATGATCGCATCATTGGCGAGGTCCCCCAAGGAAAAGGGATTGAAAGAAAGATGAGCGAAGAGCAAATGGAGAAATTCAATAAGTTTTGTATCCTCAATAGCCCTGAGATGCAGAAGTGGATTGAGAGATATGAAGTGGCCAAAGCAGAAAGAATAAATGCAAGGACGAGATTCAGAGTAATGTACAGGCGATCACAACCATATCCACGAGATCTGGCTCTTCTCCCTACTCACATGTCACTTGATTGGCTACAACTAGCTATACGTAAAGCCGAACGTGATGGAGAGACAATAAACGAGCGCGAGCGGGAGTTATCATCTGGATGTATGGTGCATGTAAGTTTCTTATCTCTTGATGTAATTAAGTAATTATTTGTGGCAATATATGCTATAAAATAGGTGCATCTTCATTGTTTTAATGATGCTCTTTTACAGTACAAAAAGTACAGTGCATTATGGTCATATGGACGACATTTTCGCATAGAACGCATCGATTCAAAGAGAGTCACGTATGATTGTGGAGTCATGGCTAACTTCACACAAGATAGCCGAGCAAGTGCTTCGGATACCAATCTTCTCTCCTCACAGTTGGATTATTGTGGAACCATACGCGACATCTATGAAATTGATTTCAGACGATTTACTATTTTCATTCTTGATGTAAAATGGTTTAGAACTACTTACAACGGTCCCCATGCAACTGTGAGAAAAGATGGTAGCGGTCTCTTTGCAATAGACTCCACCAAACATTGGACCGATGAAAGTGATACTTTTGTTCTTCCCGAGCACTGTGAGCAGGTGCATACTAATGATTTAATTAGTCGAAGCTTTCGTTTTTTAAGTCCATTGATATATATATAATTGACGACATTTGGCACGTGATTTTTCATCTTCAATATAGGTGGTTTTTCATCCGGATCGTTCTGATCCAAGATGGTGGTACATGATCCAAGTTGCACCACGAAGTAAGCAGATTTTTGAAGATCGAGATGTGGATATGGAGATGCCACTACCAAATCTGGATCCAATTGATGAATCTAGCGAAGAAGATGTAGATCACCATATGAGGCAAGAGGAAGATGCGCATAATGACATCGCACGGGAGGAGGATGGAGATCACGATATTGACGAGGAAGACAACAATCGTCAAGATCAATCACCACACTTAAGCTTAATTGAAGAAGATGATCAAATACTTTTAGGTGAACGTACGATGCTAGAGTACGATGATGATATAGGAGATCAACTCGGTATAGAGTTGGAGATAGACTTGCTTGGCGCCTTAGACTTGGCTCAAGATGAAACAGTTGATGTAAATGCTCTTATTTAATTTGATTTTTCTCATCTCCAACTTGGACATGAATATATGAGCTTCAAAGGCTTGATGTACATGCTCTCATTTTTTATTTCTCTATGAGCTCAAACATGTATGAAAATTTAAAAAATTTTGTCATTGGAAGAAAATAAATTTTAAGGCTAAAAAAAAAAAAAAAACCTCTCTGTAAAACGTCGCTATAATATAGTCTCAGTGTCGCTATATAGCGACCTTTAAAAGTCGCTATATAGCGACTTTTACTAAGGTCGCTATATAGCGATGTTTCAAAGTCGCTATATAGCGACTTTTACTAACGTCGCTATATAGCGACGCTTATTAAAAGTCGCTATATCGCGACGATTTACGACACCCGATTTTTATACCGACGATTAACGCTAAGCGGGCGCTAATCGTCGGTACGTAAACGTCGCAATAGGATGCGTGTGTAGTAGTGGTGTAGTCTAGATTAGCATAGATTAGTTTGTCCTTAGAGGAGAGAACTCCAAAAAAACCAATCAAAGCCATGCTCAAAATTTCCCGACTAGTTCCTAATCGGAGTCAGTCCATTCGTTCACATTCGGTTTCACAGTCACAACAACCCTACCATTTAAGCAACGATTAAGGTTTTTAAACTTTCAAGATGATTGAAAGTTGTATCAGTGGACATGACAGATTACAGTTGTGGAAGTTGACAGAGCATTTTACACTTATATCAGTTGCGGGAGTTGACAGAGCATTTTGTACTTATATATGACAGACTTCAAATTTGTATTCAGAGATCATTGTAAATCCTTATTTTTTTTCACATTTATGCTCTAAGCCTTGTAAAGCCTTTTAGGCTATTCCCAAAGCATTTATGCTCTAAGCCTTGTAAAGCCTTTTAGGCTATTCCCAAAGCATTTATGCTCTAAGCCTTGTAAAGCCTTTTAGGCTATTCCCAAAGCATTTATGCTGTAAGCCTTGTAAAGCCTTTTAGGCTATTCCCAAAGCATGAAATTGATACTTATATGATTGGGAAGAATACAAACTTGAGGTGTATTAATGGGACTCATTGTACTTTTGATTTTTCAAAGTAATTGTAGTTTGTCAAAGTACTTAAAATTTGTGTTGTGCTTGAATACAGGATGGATCTTGAGGCTACAGCATTTGTCAATGGTATGACACTGAAATACAATGGAAGAATTTATGCCCCAAAGGACTTCACAAACTGGACAGTTGTTGACACAACAAAGAAAGCATGGTTCTTGGTCTTAAGTAAAGGAAATCTCATTCTAGTGATGATAAAGAGAGAGTTGGAGAAAGATGAGTGCGCATCAAATGTATCTTTCTCCAAGAGCAATTTGATTCAAGGGGGCACCTTAGTAGGAATAAAAATTGAAAAAGACAGCACTACAATGATGATTTACACAAAGCCAAGAATGAGCAACAGATCGTTTCTTCTTTCTAAGAAAGATGCAATGCACTTTGTGATGCCGCCGCCAAAAGCACCTAGATTTCCTGAATTGGTTCCTGCATTGGAGATCCTTCAACATGTGTGGGAGGAATTTCCCATTGAGGAAGCAAGAAAAATGCAGTCAAAGATTATCCTTGAATACTTTCAGGGTGTCATCCAACAAGGTTCAACTTCATTGGAGGGACCTAAGGTGCAAGAATCCACACATGAGAAAGGAAGTGATGAGACACGCCATGTAGATTTGGTTCATGGTAATACAAATGAGAGAGGAAGTGGAGTGGATGAGACAGAACACATTGTAGCAATGGATGAGGGTCTTGTACACGTGGATGCTTACAAGGGATCTACATCTGAGACAGGAATTGAATTGGTGGAGACCGGACATGCACATGCATCTCAGACAGAAATTGAATTGAGTGAGACATGACATGCATCAGATAAGACAGGACATGCACACACATCTCTTGTTCATGGTATTACTCACTTAGATGGTGTAACTCATGAAGTTGATGGAATAACAGAACAAGTGAAGCCCTTAAGTATACCTGAAGTTGAGGCAATAGAAGAAGAAGTAGGGCAATCTAAAGCAGTTCACATTGAGCCTCTAAAAAATAAACCTCGACGTCAAATGCAAAAGGCAAGTACTTCACGAGCTGCAGTTCCAAGTCCTATAACTGGAAAAAGAGGTCGTTCATATATATACAAAGAAAGGGCAAAGAAGAGAAGAGGAAGAACATGAAGAGGATGCGGAGGGTCTTGAAATGGAGTCAGATCTAGAAGCAGAAATGTTATCAATGAAGAACCTAAATCTTCGCTTGAATGAGGCTGTGACAGATGAGGATCCAGGATATATATGGGGCCAGAAGACTCAAGTTATACATGCTTCAACAGTGGTCAAAGCAAGTGTCTTCACCAACAGCAGGACCTTAGATACAGCCTATGCTGAAAAGATTTTTCAGGCTTTGATTGATGGAAAAAAACCAGTTGTTTCTAATTTGGTACTCCGTCCAAGAACATTTTGGCCAGTCATGGGAGATTATAGTCAATCCATCAATTTCTCTCAGCCTATAGATTTTGAGATGCAATTCACTAAGTTCCTCGGAAAACAAGTTCCCTCACTTCAAGAAGGACAGAGTTCAGTGAATGATCCAGAAGGACATATAAGGGATGCCAAGAGAAATTTCTTAGCTCATTGTACATTTGAGGCAATAGATGGTCAGCACTATGCCTATGCTTGTAATGAGCGCTCTAGAGATGCATACAAGAAAGGAGAAATTACTTATCAAACTTTCGCGAGTGTGCCTCAATTTCACTACTATTCTGCATGCATCTGTATCTTCAAGAACGAGAAGAAATATTTGATTGAGTCAGAAAGACTTAATCATGACATTTATGCACTACGAAAAATCACCTCCACTTCAGAGATGTTGCTCAAAGCTAGGACCATATGGAAAACTTTTAATTCTCCTTTGACCACTCTCAAAAGAACTGCAACTAAAGTGGAAGCGGATAATCTTGTTGACTTCTACACATGCTTGAGTGCCATTGTACCAAGGGGAAAGCAGGAAAGAGCTGAGGTGATTACAAGCTTCAAGACAGTAAGGGATAGGTATCAAGACTACACAAGCATACTTTTCCGTAGTGATGAAGTTTTTCATCAGATCAAAGACGTGTGTCTTGCATGTGAGAAAGGAGATGTTACATATGAGGCTCCATCATTGATTAAAGAGAAGGCAAAGAAGATTGAGAAAAAAGAGATGACAGCTCGGATGTGGAGGCCTTTAAGAAACCTACCAGATAAATACGCAAGTCTTGCTGCAGAGAAATTAATGTCAAAAGAATGGTTTTTTGGCAAAAAGGATAAAGATCATTGCATGGAAGATAACATCATCCAACAGGTGAAGCGTGATGCAGTAAAGAGTGCAATTGAATATTTATTGGGAGAAAAAAATATTCCAATCAGCCAATGTAAAATTGATCATAACATTGTGAGGCAGATGGCATCAGCTTTACCGTCAGCTAAACAGAAGGCTTGGGCGCATAAATGGGTGAAGGTAGAAGATGATGGATCTGAAATTACTCCCTCTATGAGAAGTGACATTCCGGAAAATGTGTATGCATATGCACAAAAAGTCATCAATAACCACACTCTCAGAAAAGAAAAGACTTTGAACAAGGGCTTTTATTTCATACATGAAATCATTTCAGAGTCTAGAAAGAGTGTTGAGTGCAAGGGAGTTTCATTGAGTGATTTTTTGTCCGACGACACTGCTTGGGAGAGACCTCAGCTTTTCTTTGTCTATGAAATATTAGCGGATGACATCCGTCCACTCCTTGACAGAATATTACATACCACCATTGGTAGAGTGGGACAATGTAATATAGTCATATTTGCTGATAAAGATGACAAGGAACAAATGTCTGCTACCCTAGAAAAACAATATGGCAATGAGCTCAAGATTTACAATGGGATATACTCAAGAAAAAGGGATAAGAGAGAATGCGGTCTCAAGATACAGAGTCTAGAAACCTTTTTCTTGTGCATGAAGAGCCCTTATAATGATCACTCCTTACAAAACAATATAAGAGGGAATGCAAAGAGATTGCAACTACTGCTGGAAGAGCATGAAGCTCCAAGTCCCCTCCATCGCAATGCAAATCACTATGAAAGGCCAGCAAAAAGTGCTGATCTTTTAATTAGTATGATGGAATTTTTGCTACCGTCTGGATGGGAAGTCACATTGTGCCGAATGGGACATCTGTTCGAAGCTCTTATCAGAAAAGGACACAATGTAAATATTATTGAGAGCCCTGCTTGCTTGGAATACCTTGATACCGTGGCTTCTCTCACAATAAAGTTTGATAAGAAAGGTCCGATCTCACATGAAGAGGATGACATAGAGCAGATCATGTACGATGAGAGCAAGAAAGATGATGAAAATGATCAAAGCTCTGGATATAATAGTGAGGATACCAGCGATAGCAAGGAAGCAGAGGAAGATGGATATGACACTGACCTTGCCTCTGAAGGTTACATAAAAAGACCACGAAGATATGTAGAGGTATGAAGACTTATGTTTAATTTTCTTTATTCTTTTAAAGGTCTTTTTAAATTTATAATTAATTTAAAATTTTGAATCTCATAATTATTTTATCCTTTTATAGGAGAAGGGAGAGGAGGAGGATGAGGAGGACATAGTTGGAGCAGAGAATCATGAAAGCTCATCTCAAGAAAGCAAAGCTGCTCTGGCTATCTATCGGATGACTCTAGAAAATAATCATACATTGCAGCAAATGGAGAAGTCATTTCAAGTTAGGTTTCAAGTTCGAGAACAACCTCTTACTTTTATATTCGATGAAGAGGATATTTCAATCCTACTGCAGCGCGAGTTATCTTTACCGCATATCACGAGGAGTGAGTATCAATCCCTACCTAGCTTATCTCTTACATTGTGGAGGATAATATCAAATAATAATTATTCTTAATTGATAATGCAGCTTGCATTGGAGCTTGGTAATTGTGGACATCTTAGCCAAGCAATGCTTCTTTGTCAATTCAATAGCATCTATCCATGGCAGTGTGTCAGAGTAAGTATAACCTACTTGTGTCATAATTATGTCAATGAGATGCATCCTATGCAATGCGCACATTCATTTATGTTTTCTATTTTGATGTGTAGATCTGCTCGAAAGTTGGTAAGTGCTATAGATGCACTTATGCAAATGGAGGGTGACTTGGAAGATCAAATAGAGTATGTAACATGCCCTGCAGCGAAGCAGAATGATGAGCACAGTTGTGGGTGGAGAGTTGGATATAACTGCTTCTTGCTCCTTGCTCAAATTTTTGATTTGAGAGGCGGTGAAACCTCATTGTCCACATATACAGACTTGCATCTATATGCATTTATGTCATCTATCATTAAGGCATTTATTGATAACGTGGTGGAGCATCCAGAGGAAACATTGGTTGCTACGCCCATAAGTTGTCCTGATGTAACCGCTGTATTGGACGAAATGGGGAGCTCTTCTGAGGTTAAGGTCATCATTACCAAGCAACCTCGTGTTTTGACTTTTGGTAGCGAGGAAGTTACAATCCTCTCCGACCCTTTGAAAGAGGCTAATGACAAAGTCATGATGGCCATCCTCAGGTTTGATATGAACATCTCTTGACTTGATACTTCAATCATTTGATTCAATCTGCTTCTAACATTTGTTTATTTATTGCTGCAGTACGGTTATATCTCATTTTCCTAGATCAGTACAGAATCGCGTCTGTATGCTCGATTCTCTTCTTTCAGCTGTACTTAGTGATACCAAGAAGACAGTAGATGATGTTTGTTCAATTCTACAACCTTTAGACTTGGATGGCATACTACTTGTCTTTATGCCATACTATGAAAAGTAAGTATGGTCTCAATCTTTCTTTTACTCTCTTATTTATAATATTGTGTCAATTAATACTTAATATTGTGATAAATCTTATCGCTCTTTATTGGTGATGTAGTTCACATTGGAGCCTGATAGTATGGGACCTTGATGACAACCATTGTTGGTTTGTCAACTCAATTACAGGCTTTCACGGGGTGTTCAAGTAAGTGTTCTTTTATCATATCATTATGAACATGCATCAAGTTACTATTTACTACACAAATTCACTTTGTCATATGTCATGATGGACAGATCTGCAAACAAGTTAGTTTCTGCGATTATGAAAATCAGGGAGCATCAAGACCAACCAAATTTCCAGACACGCCTCGCAGTGGACCAAAAGGACATGTTTAGTAGTGGGTGGAGAATTGCCTACAACTTCATGTTGTATCTCAATGAAATTTTTGAACATGTCTCCATAGAAGCATATACCAAGCTCGAGCTACAAGATTTTGTGGCTAAGACTGTTCACTATCTAACTGCTATCATTGGGAAACAACATGATGGACTCAATGAAGAACCTGAGGGAGCCAAAGAAAAAGAAGAGACAATTCAGTCTCCTTCTGTATCACAGCCTCAAGTAGAAGCATTACAGTCTACACTTGAATTAGAGACTCAATGCATTCTTCCTACACAAGAAGTGGAGACTCAATGTGCATCTACAACATCACATCTTGTAAAGGAGGAAGAGATTAAGTCTATCCCGATTGCACCAGAAGTAGAATCTCAATGTACACCATCCACACAAGTAGAGACTCAATGTACTCTTAGAGAATCATAGCCTCAAGAGGACTCATCAGACTCTATTCAGTTGTAAAACATGTAGAAAGAAACATGAGTCCTTGAAGATTTTTATCTTGTTTGTATTGATTAATGATAGTGTTTTTAAAACTTATGTTAAATGTTGCAATATATTAGGATATTTTATGATATTTATTCATTACAATACATTAGGTTTTACTTTTTTGAAAGTCTAATTTATTATGTACAATAAATATCTTATGATGAGAATCTAATAATCATATCATTCTTATGTTTCATCACTTTATTTTATAGATTTCAATGTACTCAAAATCTATCATTTATTATGTACAGCAAGTATCTCATGATGAGATTCTATTAATTATATCATTCTTGTGTTCCATCATTTTACTTTATAGATTTCAATGTACTATCACTATCTTATATGTCTCAAATGACTCCCATTACGGTCTTGCATCCCATCATTTTATTTTATAATGTCTCGCATTACAATCTTGCATCTAGTCATCTCGCATTACGGTCTTGCATCTGTAGTTCTATAAATTCCATAGTAGTCGTTCATCTTCTATATCTCACCCGCAGCAGACACTTCTTGCACTTTGCTCTTCATGATGAGATTCTATTAATTATATCATTCCTGTGTTCCATCATTTTACTTTATAGATTTCAATGTACTATGACTATCTTATATGTCTCAAATGTCTCCCATTACGGTCTTGCATCCCATCATTTTATTTTATAATGTCTCGCATTACGATCTTGCATCTAGTCATCTCGCATTACGGTCTTGCATCTGTAGTTCTATAAATTCCCTAGTAGTCGTTCATCTTCTATATCTCACCCGCAGCAGACACTTCTTCCACTTTGCTCTTCTTACCTTACTCCTCTCCTCAAGCTTGCTCCTTCCTCTCCTCAAGCTTGCTCCTTCCATCTTGCCCGCAGCCTTGCCTCCTCTTCTCAAGCATACTCCTTTCATCTTGCCTTATCTCCTCTAGTTACCTTCCTCACTCTCGTTACCTTCCTCACCTCGTTCATCTTCTATATCTTTCCTCACTCTCTTCCTCACTCTCGTTACCTTCCTCACCTCGTTAGTCTTCTATATCTTTCCTCACTCTCGTTACCTTCCTCACCTCGTTCATCTTCTATATCTCACCCGCATCACTCTCTTCCTCACTCTCGTTACCTTCCTCACCTCGTTAGTCTTCTATATCTTTCCTCACTCTCGTTACCTTCCTCACCTCGTTCATCTTCTATATCTCACCCGCAGCAAAAACTTCTTCCACTTTACTCTTCTTACCTTACTCCTCTCCACACTTCTTCCACTTTACTCTTCTTACCTTACTCCTCTCCTCAAGCTTGCTCCTTCCATCTTGCCCGCAGCCTTACCTCCTCTTCTCAAGCATACTCCTTTCATCTTGCAGCCATTATGGATCTTTTTAAGGTAATCGATTCTGTCGAGCAAGCCATTAGCAGCCTCAAAGAATGGATTGCCGAGAACCAAGGAAAGAGAGAGGAGAGAAAGCAAAATCCAGCTCCATTAACCCAGTATGAGAAGGATGACTTTGCTTGTCAGAAGGGCTTAGAGAAGGAAGAGGAAAGAAAAATAAGTATGGCTACTACTGAAATAGATAAATTGCAGTCATATAGGAGAGAGTTGATAGACTTTCAAAGTGAGATATCTTCGCGTGTGGCTCGTTATGGAAGATTTTCCCCCGAGGAAGCGCAAGCCATTCGGAATAAACAAAGTGTTATGCAGGAGAAAATTCATCAATCCTTACTTCTCTTCTATAATTTTAACTACATCGATGAGGATGAGATGAGCTCAGCTCTTGAATGGGTTGAATTTAGGCTAAGGACTTGAAAATAGAAAATTCATCAAATTAAATGGCTGTAGTCTTGAAAATAAATTTGCCTTCAGTGAGAGTCTTATTGTAACTTTTGGTGTAATTTGCCTTCCAATGAGAGTCTTATTGTAACTTTTGGTTTTTTTCAACACCTAAATTATAAATATTGTGAGAGTTTGCTACTTCCACTTGTAACTTTTGAAAGTGTTTCCTAAACACTACTATAAATATAAAGAGAGTTTACAATTAATGGACCACTCTTTTTTGTCTAACTTATCTCAGGCTTAACTTTTGAAGGTGTTTATTAACACCATTAAATATTAAGAGAGTTTACAACAACCTAATCTTATTTTTTCATGTAACTTATCTAGACTGCGTTAAATTTTATAATTTTAGTTTCATGTCCTTAAAAAATATATAAAAAAATGCTTGTTTTTATGTTTTTATATGTGCTTTGAAGATTGGGTTTTTCTTAAATTTTATCTGAAAACTAGTCCAAAAGTATATGTAAAAATGAATTTGTACATTGACAAGTCCAAAATTAATGAAATAAGTGTTATTTGTAAATATAATGCTTTGCCTAGTTATTGCTGGGAGCCTCTTCCTGAAGTCAATCACATGCATGGATCCACCATGGGTGGGGGAGTTATTGCTTGCAAACGGTATGCCTCCAACATCTCCATTTCCTTAGCTGGGCATCCAACTGAAATCAATTTCTATCAATTGGAGTCACAGGGAATTGACCTGGTTATTGGCAACGACTTCCTCAATCGACATTTGCCTTTTGGTTTCTCGACTGAGACTATGGTTTTAACTATTAATCATGAGCTTGTGCAACTTCCTGCTCGTGTCAAGGTCACCCAAGTCCTGAGACCGTATGATGAAGATCTTGCCATTGTTAATCAGATGTCGCCCCATTGCCCAGTCCCTGATCAATACCGTGCCTCGCCAACGCCATCCCCTCCACATATTCCTACTGAATTCAGTCCTCCTCCGGATGCGCAACCTCTACTCATTGATCAGGAACTACGAGATCTTGTGAAAGATCTTGTGGCCCAAGACACAGCCAAACAGCTTCGCCGCCAAACTCATACTCTCTTGCTGTGTAATACTCTTGCTGAAATGGAGCAACAATTACTTGACCATTGCAGTGGTGATTCTCCACAAGCCTTCAAGCATGTACATCATCACAAGATTGGCTTGCCTATTAGAGAAGGAGCTAAACCTTATAAGGAGAGCCCTTATGGCTTTACTGCTGAAGACCGACAACTCTGCAATGAGGAAATTGCTACATTATTGCAACAGGGATTAATCAGGGAATCCACCTCAGCATGGGCAGCTGCTGCCTTTTATGTGAACAAACATTCAGAGCAAAAACGGGGTAAGAAGAGGTTGGTAATAAATTATAAACCTCTCAACAAGTGTCTGATTTCAATTTCTTACCCTCTGCCCAATAAGGAATACTTAATGCAACAAATCAGTGGAGCCACTATCTTCTCTAAGTTAGATCTAAAAGCCGGCTTCTGGCAGATAGGTCTCTTGCCTGCAGATCAGCATAAAACAGGGTTTGTAGTTCCCCAAGGCTTTTACGAATGGAAAGTGCTCCCTTTTGGCCTTAAAACTGCACCAGTAGAATTCCAGCACTACATGGACTCTATCTTTGCTCCCTACCATGAATTTTGCTTAGTGTATATTGATGACATCTTAATCTACAGCAAAAATCCTCATCTTCATCTTCAGCACCTCCAGGTTATCCATGATCTGCTCCAACAGAAGGGCCTCGTTCTTTCTGCCTCCAAAATTCAAATTGGTAAAGCCTCCATTGATTTCTTGGGAGTACTAATTACTAATGGAACAATTCAATTATAGGATCATGTGCTAAAAGCCCTTGCTGCTTTCCCTGCGGAGATTCGCGATCGCCATCAGCTTCAACGCTTTCTTGGGTGCTTGAATTACATATCTCCTTTCTATCAGCACCTGGCTCGAGATCGCTATCTTCTCCAACTCTGCCTCCGCAAGGATGGCCCACTCTGGGGTCCAGCCCAAACCACTGCGTTGGCAAATATCAAACAGCAACTCCAGTCGCTGCCTCCATTAGCCATACCCTCAGCTAATGCCAATCTCATCATTGAAACTGATGCATCTGCTGATGAGTTCTGGGGAGCTATCTTGCTCGAAAGCACTGAACCCCAACAGGAACGAATTTGTGCTTTCAGATCTGGTATTTTCCAAGGAGCAGAATGCAACTACCATTCGATTGAGAAAGAAATCCTCGCTGTCAAAAAGGCCATCCAGAAATTGGAACTCTTTATTCTCAATAAGCCTTTTCTTGTGCGCACTGATAATCAGAATTTCCGAACCTTCTGCACGCGCAAGATTGACAAGCAGATTGGACGTGGCCGCCTTGCCAGATGGCAAGAGTTTTTCTCAATGTATGATTTCCAAGTCGAATGGAAAAAGGGCAGCACCAATATTCTCCCTGACATGCTTTCCAGAGAAGGTGCGCCCTACTGGGCCCAGCATCCCACTAAGTACTGCGCTCCACCCTAACATTAGTACTTCCACTAACAAAAGTGTACAGTGAATAGACACTGTCTGGCATGCCAGATAAGACCTTCACTTTTTCCAAACCACTAACGCCCCCGGTTTGCAAAAGTAGCCCCCTGGATGGCACACAAGCACTGGTATTCTCTTGCCCACAAATGTATATAAAGGACCCAAGTCCATTCTCGGGCAGAGTCTGCCTAGAGTCCTCTTGTAAACATTTCTCTCCTCCTCGGCAATACAAGCTTGTAGTCTTCCAATCTTCAAGTCTCTTGCCTTTGTTCTGTTTTCCTTATGCCTTCGCTCGCCTCTGCACTTGAAGCTAAGAAATCGCCTATCCGGATCTTCTACTCTCTCATGTTCGCTTCCTCTCACTCCAACCCCACCTGTGAGTCTCGCCCTGAAACGCCGTATCCTCGCTATCTCCTTCTCATTGTCGTATCATCTCCTCAGTTCCATTTCGCTATCCCTCTCGGTATCGTTATCGGGAATCGTTTTGTCTACCATATCTGAGCAAACGTGAGTATCGGCAAGCGTTTTGTCTTTTGGTATCAGAGCCTCGTTATTGTTAAACGCTTGCCGA
The DNA here is from genome assembly GCF_047967505.1 of Dipteris shenzhenensis. Taxonomy (NCBI): domain Eukaryota; kingdom Viridiplantae; phylum Streptophyta; class Polypodiopsida; order Gleicheniales; family Dipteridaceae; genus Dipteris; species Dipteris shenzhenensis. Next base: position 261,972 of record NC_141597.1, read on the forward strand.
TACTCATGTCTGCTTAGATATGGTAGACGAAACGATTACCGATAACGATACCGAGAGGGATAGCGAAATGGAACTGAGGAGATGATATGACAATGAGAAGGAGATAGCGAGGATACGGCGTTTCAGGGCGAGACTCACAGGTGGGGTTGGAGCGAGAGGAAGCGAACATGAGAGAGTAGAAGATCCGGATAGGCGATTTATTAGCTTCAAGTGCAGAGGCGAGCGAAGGCATAAGGAAAACAGAACAAAGACAAGAGACTTGAAGATTGGAAGACTACAAGCTTGTATTGCCGAGGAGGAGAGAAATGTTTACAAGAGGACTCTAGGCAGACTTTGCCCGAGAATGAAGGACTTGGGTCCTTTATATACAATTGTGGGCAAGAGAATACCAGTGCTTGTGTGCAATCCAGGGGGCTACTTTTGCAAACCGGGGGTGTTAGTGGTTTGGAAAAAGTGAAGGTCTTATCTGGCATGCCAGACAGTGTCTATTCACTGTACACTTTTGTTAGTGGAAGTACTAATGTTAGGGTGGAGCGCAGTACTTAGTGGGATGTTGGGCCCAATAGGGCGCACCTTCTCTGGAAAGCATATCGGGGAGAATATTGGTACTGCCCTTTTTCCATTCAACCTGAAAATCATACATAGCAAAGAATTCTTGCCATCTGGCAAGACGGCCGCGTCCAATCTGCTTATCAATCTTTCGAGTGCAGAAGGTACGAAAATTCTGATTGTCTGTGCGTACAAGAAAAGGCTTATTCAGGATGAAGAGTTCCAATTTTTGGATTGCCTTTTTGACGGCCAAAATCTCTTTTTCGATTGAATGATAGTTGCGCTCGGCTCCTTGGAAAATACCAGATCGGAAAGCACAAATCCATTCTTGCTGTGGAGCTGTGCTTTCAAGTAAGATCGCACCCCAGAACTCATTAGATGCATCGGTTTCAATGATGAGGTTAGCGTTGACAGAAGGGATAGCTAATGGCGGTAAAGACTGGAGGTGTTGTTTGATATTTGCCAGAGCAGTGGATTGGGCTGGACCCCAGACTGGACCATCCTTGCGTAGGCAGAGTTGAAGGAGATAGCGATCTCGGGCCAGGTGCTGATAGAAAGGGGCAATATAATTCAAGCACCCAAGAAAGCGTTGGAGTTGATGACGATCCCGGATCTCCGCAGGGAAAGCAGCAAGGGCTTTCAAAACATGGTCCTGTAGTTGAATTGCTCCATTAGTGATTAGAACCCCTAAGAAGTCAATAGATGCTTTACCAATTTGAATTTTGGAGGGAGAAAGAACCAGGCCCTTTTGTTGGAGGAGATCATGGATAACCTGGAGGTGCTACAAATGAAGATGAGGATTTCTGCTATAGATTAAGATGTCATCAATATAAACTAAGCAAAATGCATGATAGGGAGCAAAGATTGAATCCATGTAGCGCTGGAATTCCACTGGTGCAGTTTTCAGGCCAAAGGGAAGCACTGTCCATTCATAAAAGCCTTGGGGGACCACAAACCCAGTTTTGTACTGGTCCTCAGGCAAGAGGCCTATCTGCCAGAAGCCAGCTTTAAGATCTAACTTAGAAAATATCGTGGCTCCACTGATCTGTTGCATTAAATATTCCTTATTGGGCAGAGGGTAAGAAATGGGAATGAGACACTTATTGAGAGGTTTATAATTTATGACTAACCTCTTCTTACCCCTTTTTTGCTCCGAATGTTTGTTCACATAAAATGCACCAGCTGCCCAAGCAGATGTGGATTCCCTGATTAATCCCTGTTGTAATAAAGCAGCAATCTCCTCATTATAGAGTTGTCGATCTTCAGCAGTAAAACCATAAGGGCTTTCCTTATATGGTTTAGCACCTTCTTTAATGGGCAAGCCAATTCGATGATGATGTACATGTTTGAAGGCTTGTGGCGAATCACCGCTACAATGTTGGAGTAATTGTTGCTCCATCTCAGCAAGAGTATTACATAGCAAGAGAGTATGAGTCTGGTGGCGAAGCTGTTTGGCTGTATCCTGAGCCACAAGATCGTTGACGAGATCGTTGCCAAAGACATCTTGAAGTTGGGATAAACAACAGTATATACAGGTTCTTTATTTAAAGAACCATGGACAAGACCAATCCTAGCGGCTTTAATAGACAGATGACGAGTATCAACCAGACTAACCATCCAGGTGGCGTTAATGCCAGACCGAAACAATGGTTCGATGGCTAACACAAAACAGCCATAGTGAATATATTGGTAACCAGATTGAGTGAAAGACTCGATCTTGGACTGGGAAAAGAGAGGGAGATAGATGCCCGTATTGCCTTCATCGGCAATATTAATACACACTTCGGATATCTTAATATGGCGAAGCGCCTTCTACTGAAACATCGAAAATTTATAGACCTCTTCCGGATCTATAATAGGGAGATTCCAAGAGTGCTTGGACTCCGTAAGTTCAGTAGTAGTGGAGGCGGAGCGGGGAGAAAAGATGCGAGCAGAAAGGGCACGGAATAGTTTGGCCATTGTGATAAGCAGGGCAAAGATACAGAGACTGGCTTCACACGTCACGCTAGTGCTCAACCGCAGAATGGCACCTCTGGCCTAGGGGGGGAGCGGCAGCGACAGGGTCCCAGACACTCTTCGAGTGAAACACAGAACAACAATAACAAGGCTCTGATACCAAAAGACAAAACGCTTGCCGATACTGACGTCTGCTTAGATATGGTAGACGAAACGATTACCGATAACGATACCGAGAGGGATAGCGAAATGGAACTGAGGAGATGATATGACAATGAGAAGGAGATAGTGAGGATACGGTGTTTCAGGGCGAGACTCACAGGTGGGGTTGGAGCGAGAGGAAGCGAACATGAGAGAGTAGAAGATCCGGATAGGCGATTTCTTAGCTTCAAGTGCAGAGGCGAGCGAAGGCATAAGGAAAACAGACAAAACGCTTGCCGATACTCACGTCTGCTCAGATATGGTAGACGAAACGATTACCGATAACGATACCGAGAGGGATAGCGAAATGGAACTGAGGAGATGATATGACAATGAGAAGGAGATAGCGAGGATACGGCGTTTCAGGGCGAGACTCACAGGTGGGGTTGGAGCGAGAGGAAGCGAACATGAGAGAGTTGAAGATCCGGATAGGCGATTTCTTAGCTTCAAGTGCAGAGGCAAGGGAAGGCATAAGGAAAACAGAACAAAGACAAGAGACTTGAAGATTGGAAGACTACAAGCTTGTATTGCCGAGGAGGAGAGAAATGTTTACAAGAGGACTCTAGGCAGACTCTGCCTGAGAACTCTGCCTGAGAATGAAGGACTTGGGTCCTTTATATACAATTGTGGGCAAGAGAATACCAGTGCTTGTGTGCAATCCAGGGGGCTACTTTTGCAAACCGGGGGCGTTAGTGGTTTGGAAAAAGTGAAGGTCTTATCTGGCATGCCAGACAGTGTCTATTCACTGTACACTTTTGTTAGTGGAAGTACTAATGTTAGGGTGGAGCGCAGTACTTAGTGCTGGGCCCAGTAGGGCGCACCTTCTCTGGAAAGCATGTCAGGGAGAATATTGGTGCTGCCCTTTTTCCATTCGACTTGGAAATCATACATTGAGAAAAACTCTTGCCATCTGGCAAGGCGGCCACATCCAATCTGCTTGTCAATCTTGCGCGTGCAGAAGGTTCGGAAATTCTGATTATCAGTGCGCACAAGAAAAGGTTTATTGAGAATAAAGAGTTCCAATTTCTGGATGGCCTTTTTGATAGCGAGGATTTCTTTCTCAATCGAATGGTAGTTGCGTTCTGCTCCTTGGAAAATACCAGATCTGAAAGCACAAATTCGTTCCTGTTGGGGTTCAGTGCTTTCGAGCAAGATAGCTCCCCAGAACTCATCAGATGCATCAGTTTCAATGATGAGATTGGCATTAGCTGAGGGTATGGCTAATGGAGGCACCGACTGGAGTTGCTGTTTGATATTTGCCAACGCAGTGGTTTGGGCTGGACCCCAGAGTGGGCCATCCTTGCGGAGGCAGAGTTGGAGAAGATAGCGATCTCGAGCCAGGTGCTGATAGAAAGGAGATATGTAATTCAAGCACCCAAGAAAGCATTGAAGCTGATGGTGATCGCGAATCTCCGCAGGGAAAGCAGCAAGGGCTTTTAGCACATGATCCTGTAATTGAATTGTTCCATTAGTAATTAGTACTCCCAAGAAATCAATGGAGGTTTTACCAATTTGAATTTTGGAGGGAGAAAGAACGAGGCCCTTCTGTTGGAGCAGATCATGGATAACCTGGAGGTGCTGAAGATGAAGATGAGGATTTTTGCTGTAGATTAAGATGTCATCAATATACACTAAGCAAAATTCATGGTAGGGAGCAAAGATAGAGTCCATGTAGCGCTGGAATTCTACTGGTGCAGTTTTAAGGCCAAAAGGGAGCACTCTCCATTCGTAAAAGCCTTGGGGAACTACAAACCCTGTTTTATGCTGATCAGTAGGCAAGAGACCTATCTGCCAGAAGCCGGCTTTTAGATCTAACTTAGAGAAGATAGTGGCTCCACTGATTTGTTGCATTAAGTATTCCTTATTGGGCAGAGGGTAAGAAATTGAAATCAGACACTTGTTGAGAGGTTTATAATTTATTACCAACCTCTTCTTACCCCGTTTTTGCTCTGAATGTTTGTTCACATAAAAGGCAGCAAGCTGCCCATGCTGAGGTGGATTCCCTGATTAATCCCTGTTGCAATAATGTAGCAATTTCCTCATTGCAGAGTTGTCGGTCTTCAGCAGTAAAGCCATAAGGGCTCTCCTTATAAGGTTTAGCTCCTTCTCTAATAGGCAAGCCAATCTTGTGATGATGTACATGCTTGAAGGCTTGTGGAGAATCACCACTGCAATGGTCAAGTAATTGTTGCTCCATTTCAGCAAGAGTATTACACAGCAAGAGAGTATGAGTTTGGCGGCGAAGCTGTTTGGCTGTGTCTTGGGCCACAAGATCTTTCACAAGATCTCGTAGTTCCTGATTAGTGAGTAGAGGTTGCGCATCCGGAGGAGGACTGAATTCAGCAGGAATATGTGGAGGGGATGGCGTTGGTGAGGCACGGTATTGATCAGGGACTGGGCAATGGGGCGACATCTGATTAACAATGGCAAGATCTTCATCATACGGTCTCAGGACTTGGGTGACCTTGACACGAGCAGGAAGTTGCACAAGCTCATGATTAATAGTTAAAACCATAGTCTCAGTCGAGAAACCAAAAGGCAAATGTCGATTGAGGAATTCGTTGCCAATAACCAGGTCAATTCCCTGTGACTCCAATTGATAGAAATTGATTTCAGTTGGATGCCCAGCTAAGGAAATGGAGATGTTGGAGGCATACCGTTTGCAAGCAATAACTCCCCCACCCATGGTGGATCCATGCATGTGATTGACTTCAAGAAGAGGCTCCCAGCAATAACTAGGCAAAGCATTATATTTACAAATATTAAATCTAGAACCTGTATCTACCACCAAAGCAACCAAGGAATAGGGAGTAACACCTGGTGGTCTGAGAAGGACAGTAATGAGCTAGGTTTTCATAGTATTTCTGACTGGAGAAGCAGGGGAAGTGAAGAAATCGTGACAGGAAAATGCAGCAGGAGGAAGACCTACAGAACACTGGGTCAGATGAGTCGATACCTTCTGGTCAAGTGCATTCAAAGTCGAGGTTAACTGTGTACATTGTGCCAGAATGGTAGCTGTATGGGTTTTCAAAGTCACAATATGATCCTGAAGTTGATGAAACTGGTTAGTACAAGAAGAAGAGGGGGCAGTGGTAAGAGTGTGTACAGGAACTTGGGTAAACGGAAGAGGGAGATAATTATCAGGAGAATTATGGACAACATGAGGAGGTCGGAAAACAGAAGGTCCAGCAAAAGGGAGAGTAGTTTGTGGAGGAGGAACCAGGGAAGGAGGAAAAGGGAAAAAAGCAGGAGAGGGAATAGGTCGAGAAGGCCGTGGTGGCGGAGAAGGCGGGAGAGGAAAATCTGTTATGTCGACAGGCCTATCAGAACCAGACTCAGAGTCGGAGCTTGCCAAGAGAGCAATAATATGCATTGGAGGCGTATTCATAAACAAACTGATCGCCGTATCCATAGGCAAGGCTAATTGGCAAGTAAAGCACTCAGGAGTATCCGACTCTGAACATTCATATAAGGAGTCATCAGTGGCTCCTTGCGACACCACTTCCCAAGTATCTGGATCATTGACCAAACTGAAAAATCCCTTAAGCTGCTTCTGTTGAGAAGTCTTCGGTTGTTGTGGACAATCCTTTGCAAAATGGCCCTTCTTGCCACAAATGAAACAACCGGAAGAAGAACCTAAAGCAGGACGATGCTTGCGAAGAAAGCGTTGGGGTCGGCGTTGATAGCGACAGCGCCAATGCAGCTTGCGGAGGCGCGGGAAAGAACTTGCTTTATCACAAGAGCACTGGGATTTCGTGAAAGAAGCTCGTCGGCGAGAAGCAGAGTGTCGTGCGAGATAGCCCGAGGAGGATGTAGAACAAAAATCATGATGTCCTACAAACTGCTGACAAATAGATGGAGAAACCAGACTAATTTCCGTGATCTTGTTCTTGAGCGAATACTCTGTACACTGCTTGCGGATATAAACCTGAACAAGCTGGAAAAGATTAGCAAATGTAAAATCAGCCACAGGTTTATGTACCTCAGTCGGCTGATTGTTGATATTGAGAATCTTTGTCTGGCCTTCAATGAGAGAGTTCACCGCTTCACCAAGTTTATGTGGAAGGCTAAAGAGATAGTGGCGCTTGGCGGAGACGTCAGCAAAAATGCCGGCCCGATAAACCAATTGTTGGGCGTGAGCATTGTATTGGGCTAACTGAAAGAGATCATAGAGCTTCAGAGCAAAGAATTCATTTGAAGCCTGAGCGCGATCATCGGTGAATGTGGGCAGGAACTGATTGGTGATGGCTGCAATCAAAGCATCAGGTGCATTTGCTTGTTGGTGTGCATCCTGACTGCTAAAAATCTGTTCCTTAGATTCCTCTGATAGGAATTCCCTCCAATTGGCAAGGATGCCACCAACAAGCAAATGCACCTGATGCTTTGATTGCAGCCATCACCAATCAGTTCCTGCCCACATTCACCGATGATCGCGCTCAGGCTTCAAATGAATTCTTTGCTCTGAAGCTCTGTGATCTCTTTCAGTTAGCCCAATACAATGCTCACGCCTTTTGGTATCGGAGGTTCCAAGAATGCTTGGACTCCGTAAGTTCAGTGGTAGTGGAGGCGGAGCGGGGAGAAGAGATGCGAGCAGACAAAGCACGGAAGAGCTTGGCCATCGTGATAAACAGAACAACGTTACAGAAACTGGCTTCACACGTCACGCTAGTGCTCAACCACGGAAACGGCACCTCTGGCCTGAAGGGGGGAGCGGCAGCGACAGGGTCCCAGACACTCTTCGAGTGAAACACAACAACAATAACGAGGCTCTGATACCAAAAGACAAAACGCTTGCCGATACTCACGTCTGCTCAGATATGGTAGACGAAACGGGAAAGGCCAGGCACATAACCTTCTTCGTATGATCACCAGAACGGCGCCGGACAATGGCACGAGTTGGTGTGTCTTTTGGTATCAGAGCCTCGTTATTGTTGTTGTGTTTCACTCGAAGAGTGTTTGGGACCCTGTCGCTGCCGCTTCCCCCTTCAGGCCAGAGGTGTAGACGAAACGATTCCCGATAACGATACCGAGAGGGATAGCGAAATGGAACTGAGGAGATGATACGACAATGAGAAGGAGATAGCGAGGATACGGCGTTTCAGGGCGAGACTCACAGGTGGGGTTGGAGCGAGAGGAAGCGAACATGAGAGAGTAGAAGATCCGGATAGGCGATTTCTTAGCTTCAAGTGCAGAGGCGAGCGAAGGCATAAGGAAAACAGAACAAAGGCAAGAGACTTGAAGATTGGAAGACTACAAGCTTGTATTGCCGAGGAGGAGAGAAATGTTTACAAGAGGACTCTAGGCAGACTCTGCCCGAGAATGAAGGACTTGGGTCCTTTATATACAATTGTGGGCAAGAGAATACCAGTGCTTGTGTGCCATCCAGGGGGCTACTTTTGCAAACCGGCGGCGTTAGTGGTTTGGAAAAAGTGAAGGTCTTATCTGGCATGCCAGACAGTGTCTATTCACTGTACACTTTTGTTAGTGGAAGTACTAATGTTAGGGTGGAGCGCAGTACTTAGTGGGATGCTGGGCCCAGTAGGGCGCACCTTCTCTGGAAAGCATGTCAGGGAGAATATTGGTGCTGCCCTTTTTCCATTCGACTTGGAAATCATACATTGAGAAAAACTCTTGCCATCTGGCAAGGCGGCCACGTCCAATCTGCTTGTCAATCTTGCGCGTGCAGAAGGTTCGGAAATTCTGATTATCAGTGCGCACAAGAAAAGGCTTATTGAGAATAAAGAGTTCCAATTTCTGGATGGCCTTTTTGACAGTGAGGATTTCTTTCTCAATCGAATGGTAGTTGCGTTCTGCCTCTTGGAAAATACCAGACCTGAAAGCACAAATTCGTTCCTGATGGGGTTCAGTGCTTTCGAGCAAGATAGCTCCCCAGAACTCATCAGATGCATCAGTTTCAATGATGAGATTGGCATTAGCTGAGGGTATGGCTAATGGAGGCAGCGACTGGAGTTGTTGTTTGATATTTACCAACGCAGTGGTTTGGGCTGGACCCCAGAGTGGGCCATCCTTGCGGAGGCAGAGTTGGAGAAGATAGCGATCTCGAGCCAGGTGCTGATAGAAAGGAGATATGTAATTCAAGCACCCAAGAAAGCGTTGAAGCTGATGGCGATCGCGAATCTCCGCAGGGAAAGCAGCAAGGGCTTTTAGCACATGATCTTGTAATTGAATTGTTCCATTAGTAATTAGTACTCCCAAGAAATCAATGGAGGCTTTACCAATTTGAATTTTGGAGGGAGAAAGAACGAGGCCCTTCTGTTGGAGCAGATCATGGATAACCTGGAGGTGCTGAAGATGAAGATGAGGATTTTTGTTGTAGATTAAGATGTCATCAATATACACTAAGCAAAATTCATGGTAGGGAGCAAAGATAGAGTCCATGTAGTGCTGGAATTCTACGGGTGCAATTTGAAGGCCAAAAGGGAGCACTATCCATTTGTAAAAGCCTTGGGGAACTACAAACCCTGTTTTATGCTGATCAGCAGGCAAGAGACCTATCTGCCAGAAGCCGGCTTTTAGATCTAACTTAGAGAAGATAGTGGCTCCACTGATTTGTTGCATTAAGTATTCCTTATTGGGCAGAGGGTAAGAAATTGAAATCAGACACTTGTTGAGAGGTTTATAATTTATTACCAACCTCTTCTTACCCCGTTTTTCCTCTGAATGTTTGTTCACATAAAAGGCAGCAGCTGCCCATGCTGAGGTGGATTCCCTGATTAATCCCTGTTGCAATAATGTAGCAATTTCCTCATTCCAAAGTTGTCGGTCTTCAGCAGTAAAGCCATAAGGGCTCTCCTTATAAGGTTTAGCTCCTTCTCTAATAGGCAAGCCAATCTTGTGATGATGTACATGCTTGAAGGCTTGTGGAGAATCACCACTGCAATGGTCAAGTAATTGTTGCTCCATTTTAGCAAGAGTATTACACAGCAAGAGAGTATGAGTTTGGCGGCGAAGCTGTTTGGTTGTGTCTTGGGCCACAAGATCTTTCACAAGATCTCGTAGTTCCTGATCAGTGATCCTGATCAGTGAGTAGAGGTTGCGCATCCGGAGGAGGACTGAATTCAGCAGGAATATGTGGAGGGGATGGCGTTGGCGAGGCACGGTATTGATCAGGGACTGGGCAATGGGGCGACATCTGATTAACAATGGCAAGATCTTCATCATACGGTCTCAGGACTTGGGTGACCTTGACACGAGCAGGAAGTTGCACAAGCTCATGATTAATAGTTAAAACCATAGTCTCAGTCGAGAAACCAAAAGGCAAATGTCGATTGAGGAAGTCGTTGCTAATAACCAGGTCAATTCCCTATGACTCCAATTGATAGAAATTGATTTCAGTTGGATGCCCAGCTAAGGAAATGGAGATGTTGGAGGCATACCGTTTGCAAGCAATAACTCCCCCACCCATGGTGGATCCATGCATGTGATTGACTTCAGGAAGAGGCTCCTAGCAATAACTAGGCAAAGCATTATATTTACAAATATTAAATCCAGAACCTGTATCTACCAAAGCAACCAAGGAATAGGGAGTAACACCTGGTGGTCTGAGAAGGACAGTAATGAGCCAGGTTTTCATAGTATTTCTGACTGGAGAAGCAGGGGAAGTGAAGAAATCGTGACAGGAAAATGCAGCAGGAGGAAGACCTACAGAACACTGGGTCAGATGAGTAGATACCTTCTGGTCAAGTGCATTCAAAGTCGAGGTTAACTATGTACATTGTGCCAGAATGGTAGCTGTATGGGTTTTCAAAGTCACAATATGATCCTGAAGTTGATGAAACTGGTTAGTACAAGAAGAAGAGGGGGCAGTGGTAAGAGTGTGTACAGGAACTTGGGTAAACGGAAGAGGGAGATAATTATCAGGAGAATTATGGACAACATGAGGAGGTCGGAAAACAGAAGGTCCAGCAAAAGGGAGAGTAGTTTGTGGAGGAGGAACCAGGGAAGGAGGAAAAGGGAAAAAAGCAGGAGAGGGAATAGGTCGAGAAGGCCGTGGTGGCGGAGAAGGCGGGAGAGGAAAATCTGTTATGTCGACAGGCCTATCAGAACCAGACTCGGAGTCGGAGCTTGCCAAGAGATCAATAATATGCATTGGAGGCGTATGCATAAACAAACTGATCGCCGTATCCATAGGCAAGGCTAATTGGCAAGTAAAGCACTCAAAATTATCTGACTCTGAACATTCATATAAGGAGTCATCAGTGGCTCCTTGCGACACCACTTCCCAAGTATCTGGATCATTGACCAAACTGAAAAATCCCTTAAGCTGCTTCTGTTGAGAAGTCTTCGGTTGTTGTGGACAATCCTTTGCAAAATGGCCCTTCTTGCCACAAATGAAACAATCGGAAGAAGAACCTGAAGCAGGACGACGCTTGCGAAGAAAGCGTTGGGGTCGGCGTTGATAGCGACGGCGCCAATGCAGCTTGCGGAGGCGCGCGAAAGAACTTGCTTTATCACAAGAGCACTGGGATTTCTTGAAAGAAGCTCGTTGGCGAGAAGCAGAGTGTCGTGCGAGATAGCCCAAGGAGGATGTAGAACAAAAATCATGATGTCCTACAAACTGCTGACAAATAGATGGAGAAACCAGACTAATTTCCTTGATCTTGTTCTTGAGCCGAATACTCTGTACACTGCTTGCGGATATAAACCTGAACAAGCTAGAAAAGATTAGCAAATGTAAAATCAGCCATAGTTTTATGTACCTCAGTCGGCTGATTGTTGATATTGAGAATCTTTGTCTGGCCTTCAATGAGAGAGTTCACCGCTTCACCAAGTTTATGTGGAAAGCTAAAGAGATAGTGGCGCTTGGCGGAGACGTCAGCAAAAATGCCGGCCCGATAAACCAATTGTTGGGCGTGAGCATTGTATTGGGCTAACTGAAAGAGATCACAGAGCTTCAGAGCAAAGAATTCATTTGAAGCCTGAGCGCGATCATCGGTGAATGTGGGCAGGAACTGATTGGTGATGGCTGCAATCAAAGCATCAGGTGCATTTGCTTGTTGGTGTGCATCCTGACTGCTAAAAATCTGTTCCTTGGATTCCTCTGATAGGAATTCCCACCAATTGGCAAGGATGCCAGTAAACCCTTTGGTTGTTTCCACAGCCGCATCGCGAGGAGACCATTTATATACATTGACCAGTGACATCATATGCCCATAAAATATCTTTAAAATATCCTTAATAGCTTGGGGCGATGCACCATCCAAATTAAGCACATACCCTGGAAAAGATTTATGTTGCAGGCGAAAACGCAGTTCACCTGCTTCATTGAGGGTCCCATCAGTATACTCCAGCATTTGCTGATATTCAGGCATCTTGGGTACACGACCAGGATCATTGGGAAAAAGGGAGCTTGGACCACTGGTAGGTTCCTCTTTGACTGTGCCTTGGTTCATGAGAGTAGGCACAGAATTGGGCTGAGGCACAGGAGACATACGAGGAACAAGAGGGGGTGCATGAGGAAGCAGAGGATGGTCATCACTATCAGAGTCTGAATCAGGATCAGCTGGATGATCCGATCCGATTGGTCCGGGGGCAGGATGAGGAAGCAAAGGAAAGAAAAGATCAGGCTCAAGAGGAATAACTCCTCCAAGGGGAGGCCGAACAGCTGTGATGTCGGCATTATCCTGTTCCGTCCACCTAAACGCCCGGATGATGGGATGGCTGGGATCAAGCCATTCTGCAGCCTGTTCAGCATTGTAAGGCAGCTGGTCTGTAACTTCACAACCGTCAAGATAAGAAGGAAGAGTAATCATACAGAGGGGATGAAAGTTATACTGAAGAGGAGGAGCAGCATCAGAGGGTGGAAGGCTATATTTCAATCTTTGCTCCCTATCATGCATTTTGCTTAGTTTATATTGATGACATCTTAATCTATAGCAAAAATCCTCATCTCCATTTGCAGCACCTCCAGGTTCTCCATGATCTCCTCCAACAAAAGGGCCTGGTTCTTTCTCCCTCCAAAATTCAAATTGGTAAAGCATCTATTGACTTCTTAGGGGTTCTAATCACTAATGGAGCAATTCAACTACAGGACCATGTTTTAAAAGCCCTTGCTGCTTTCCCTGCGGAGATCCGGGATCGTCCTCAACTCCAACGCTTTCTTGGGTGCTTGAATTATATTGCCCCTTTCTATCAGCACCTGGCCCGCGATCGCTATCTCCTTCAACTCTGCCTACGCAAGCATGGTCCAGTCTGGGGTCCAGCCCAATCCACTGCTCTGGCAAATATCAAACAACACCTCCAGTCTTTACCGCAATTAGCTATACCTTCTGTCAACGCTAACCTCATCATTGAAACCGATGCATCTGATGAGTTCTGGGGTGCGATCTTACTTGAAAGCACAGCTCCACAGCAAGAACGTATTTGTGCTTTCCGATCTGGTATTTTCCAAGGAGCCGAGCGCAACTATCATTCAATCGAAAAAGAGATTTTGGCCATCAAAAAGGCAATCCAAAAATTGGAACTCTTCATTCTGAATAAGCCTTTTCTTGTACGCACAGATAATCAGAATTTCCATACCTTCTGCACTCGAAAGATTGATAAGCAGATTGGACGCGGCCGTCTTGCCAGATGGCAAGAATTCTTTGCTATGTATGATTTTCAGGTTGAATGGAAAAAGGGTAGTACCAATATTCTCCCCGATATGCTTTCCAGAGAAGGTGCGCCCTATTGGGCCCAACATCCCACTAAGTACTGTGCTCCGCCCTAACACCTGTACTTCCACTAACAAAAGTGTACAGTGAATAGACACTGTCTGGCATGCCAGATAAGACCTTCACTTTTTCCAAACCACTAACGCCCCCGGTTTGCAAAAGTAGCCCCCTGGATTGCACACAAGCAATGGTATTCTCTTGCCCACAATTGTATATAAAGGACCCAAGTCCTTCATTCCCGGGCAGAGTCTGCCTAGAGTCCTCTTGTAAACATTTCTCTCCTCCTCGGCAATACAAGCTTGTAGTCTTCCAATCTTCAAGTCTCTTGTCTTTGTTCTGTTTTCCTTATGCCTTCGCTCGCCTCTGCACTTGAAGCTAAGAAATCGCCTATCCGGATCTTCTACTCTCTCATGTTCGCTTCCTCTCGCTCCAACCCCACCTGTGAGTCTCGCCCTGAAATGCCGTATCCTCGCTATCTCCTTCTCATTGTCGTATCATCTCCTCAGTTCCATTTTGCTATCCCTCTCGGTATCGTTATCGGTAATCGTTTCGTCTACCATATCTGAGCAGACGTGAGTATCGGCAAGCGTTTTGTCTTTTGGTATCAGAGCTTATGGGGAAGACTGAACAGATAATGGCGCTTGGCGGAGACGTTAGCAAAGATGCCAGCCCTATAAACTAATTGTTGCTCCATCTCAGCAAGAGAGTATGAGTCTCGCGGCGAAGCTGTTTGGCTGTATCCTGAGCCACGATCTTCCCTTTGGCCTGAAAACTGCACCAGTGGAATTCCAGCGCTACATGGATTCAATCTTCGCTCCCTATCATGCATTTTTCTTAGTTTATATTGATGACATCTTAATCTATAGCAAAAATTCTCATCTTCATTTGCAGCACCTCCAGGTTATCCATGATCTCCTCCAACAAAAGGGCTTGGTTCTTTCTCCCTCCAAAATTCAAATTGGTATCAGAGCCTCGTTATTGTTGTTGTGTTTCACTCGAAGAGTGTCTGGGACCCTGTCGCTGCCGCTCCCCCCTTCAGGCCAGAGGTGCCGTTTCCGTGGTTGAGCACTAGCGTGACGTGTGAAGCCAGTTTCTGTAACGTTGTTCTGTTTATCACGATGGCCAAGCTCTTCCATGCTTTGTCTGCTCGCATCTCTTCTCCCCGCTCCGCCTCCACTACCACTGAACTTACGGAGTCCAAGCATTCTTGGAACCTCCCTATCATAGATCCGGAAGAGGTCTATAAATTTTCGCTGTTTCAGTATAAGGCACTTCACCATATTAAAATATCCGAAGTGTGTATCAATATTGCCGATGAAGGCAATACAGGCGTCTATCTTCCTCTCTTCTCCCAATCTGAGATAGATTCGTTTACTCGGTCTGGTTATCAATATATCCATTACGGTTGTTTTGTGTTGGCTATTGAGCCTTTGTTTCGATCTGGCGTTAACGCCACTTGCATGGTTAGTCTGGTTGATACCCGCCATTTGTCTATAAAAGCCGCTCGTCTTGGTCTTGTCCATGGTTCCCTTAACAAGGAACCTGTATATACGGTTGTATATCCCAATTTTAAGATGTCCTTGGCAGATCCTCACCTTTCTACAGCCCTTCGTTTGTATGTGCATGTTAAAGGGCTGCAAATGAAACCCAGGTCCGAGCACTGCGCTATTCATGTCCGTTGCATTAACTACCTGGTTTCCACTATTAATCCGATTCCTCGCAATATCCGCTCCCCTGACGAATGCATTCTCTATGGAGCCACTAATGCGGAGGTAACGCGGTTCAAGTTCGATGCAGTTCCCATGCCTGCTAAATGGGACATGGACTATCAACAGATAGTCAATGAAGTTGATTCTCAAGAAGCACCGTATATGATCGAAGACACACCAACTCGTGCCATTGTCCGGCGCCGTTCTGGTGATCATACGAAGAAGGTTATGCACCTGGCCTTTCCCGCTTCGTCTCATATTTCGATTAGCAGTACTCCTCCTTCTGAAGTTCCTGAGAGTTCTGCTCGCATGGAAGCGGTCCGTGATTGGGTGTCCCAAACAGCTGCTTCTTAGTTTCCCACTGATGCCAGTCTCCAGTACCGCCGAGAGACTGCAGTCAATCATGTGCCTCACATCCAATCTAACTTTGAGGCTGTCACTCATTAAGTTCCCCTCATGATGTTTCAGCCTACCGAATGGCCGTCCCTTTCCGGCTATCAAGAGGCACTGGATAATGATAGTAAGCTTATCTCTTCTCCTTTTGCTGTTGTTACACCATCCGTGCCATTATCACAGGTTCCTGTCGAACAACAGCAGCTGAACTGGTGCAACGCCCACAACATTCAAGTCCAGTCTAGCCTGGATGAGTGTCGCCTAGCTCTTTATAATCTGCAGCTTGCTTTGGCCAAGCTAGACGACAAGCTTACTTCGGCCCTTATACTCACGTCTGCTCAGATATGGTAGACGAAACGATTACCGATAACGATACCGAGAGGGATAGCGAAATGGAACTGAGGAGACGATACGACAATGAGAAGGAGATAGCGACGATACGGCGTTTCAGGGCGAGACTCACAGGTGGGGTTGGAGCGAGAGGAAGCGAACATGAGAGAGTAGAAGATCCGGATAGGCGATTTCTTAGCTTCAAGTGCAGAGGCGAGCGAAGGCATAAGGAGAACAGAACAAAGACAAGAGACTTGAAGATTGGAAGACTACAAGCTTGTATTGCCGAGGAGGAGAGAAATGTTTACAAGAGGACTCTAGGCAGACTCTGCCCGAGAATGAAGGACTTGGGTCCTTTATATACAATTGTGGGCAAGAGAATACCAGTGCTTGTGTGCAATCCAGGGGGCTACTTTTGCAAACCGGGGGCGTTAGTGGTTTGGAAAAAGTGAAGGTCTTATCTGGCATGCCAGACAGTGTCTATTCACTGTACACTTTTGTTAGTGGAAGTACTAATGTTAGGGTGGAGCGCAGTACTTAGTGGGATGCTGGGCCCAGTAGGGCACACCTTCTCTAGAAAGCATGTCAGGGAGAATATTGGTGCTGCCCTTTTTCCATTCGACTTGGAAATCATACATTGAGAAAAACTCTTGCCATCTGGCAAGGCGGCCACGTCCAATCTGCTTGTCAATCTTGCGCGTGCAGAAGGTTCGGAAATTCTGATTATCAGTGCGCACAAGAAAAGGCTTATTGAGAATAAAGAGTTCCAATTTCTGGATGGCCTTTTTGACAGCGAGGATTTCTTTCTCAATCGAATGGTAGTTCCGTTCTGCTCCTTGGAAAATACCAGATCTAAAAGCACAAATGCGTTCCTGTTGGGGTTCAGTGCTTTCGAGCAAGATAGCTCCCCAGAACTCATCAGATGCATCAGTTTCAATGATGAGATTGGCATTAGCTGAGGGTATGGCTAATGGAGGCAGCGACTGGAGTTGCTGTTTGATATTTGCCAACGCAGTGGTTTGGGCTGGACCCCAGAGTGGGCCATCCTTGCGGAGGCAGAGTTGGAGAAGATAGCGATCTCGAGCCAGGTGCTGATAGAAAGGAGATATGTAATTCAAGCACCCAAGAAAGCGTTGAAGCTGATGGCGATCGCGAATCTCCGCAGGGAAAGCAGCAAGGGCTTTTAGCACATGATCCTGTAATTGAATTGTTCCATTAGTAATTAGTACTCCCAAGAAATCAATGGAGGCTTTACCAATTTGAATTTTGGAGGGAGAAAGAACGAGGCCCTTCTGTTGGAGCAGATCATGGATAACTCTTCATCCTGAATAAGCCTTTTCTTGTACGCACAGATAATCATAATTTCCGTACCTTCTGCACTCGAAAGATTGATAAGCAGATTGGACGCGGCCGTCTTGCCAGATGGCAAGAATTCTTTGCTATGTATGATTTTCAGGTTGAATGGAAAAAGGGTAGTACCAATATTCTCCCCGATATGCTTTCCAGAGAAGGTGCGCCCTATTGGGCCCAACATCCCACTAAGTACTGTGCTCTGCCCTAACATCTATACTTCCACTAACAAAAGTGTACAGTGAATAGACACTGTCTGGCATGCCAGATAAGGCCATCACTTTTTCCAAACCACTAATGCCCCCGGTTTGCAAAAGTAGCCCCCTGGATTGCACACAAGCATTGGTATTCTCTTGCCCACAATTGTATATAAAGGACCCAAGTCCTTCATTCTCGGGCAGAGTCTGCCTAGAGTCCTCTTGTAAACATTTCTCTCCTCCTCGGCAATACAAGCTTGTAGTCTTCCAATCTTCAAGTCTCTTGTCTTTGTTCTGTTTTCCTTATGCCTTCGCTCGCCTCTGCACTTGAAGCTAAGAAATCACCTATCTGGATCTTCTACTCTCTCATGTTCGCTTCCTCTCACTCCAACCCCACCTGTGAGTCTCGCCCTGAAATGCCGTATCCTCGCTATCTCCTTCTCATTGTCGTATCATCTCCTCAGTTCCATTTCGCTATCCCTCTCGGTATCGTTATCGGTAATCGTTTCGTCTACCATATTTGAGCAGACGTGAGTATCGGCAAGCGTTTTGTCCACAATTAGCTATACCTTCTGTCAACGCTAACCTCATCATTGAAACTGATGCATCTGATGAGTTATGGGGTGCGATCTTACTTGAAACCACAGCTCCACAGCAAGAACGTATTTGTGCTTTCCGATCTGGTATTTTCCAAGGAGCCGAGCGTAACTATCATTCAATCAAAAAAGAGATTTTGGCCGTCAAAAAGGCACTCCAAAAATTGGAACTCTTCATCCTGAATAAGCCTTTTCTTGTACGCACAGATAATCAGAATTTCCGTACCTTCTGCACTCGAAAGATTGATAAGCAGATTGGACGCGGCCGTCTTGCCAGATTGCAAGAATTCTTTGCTATGTATGATTTTCAGGTTGAATGGAAAAAGGGTAGTACCAATACTCTCCCCGATATGCTTTCCAGAGAAGGTGCACCCTATTGGGCCCAACATCCCACTAAGTACTGTGCTCCGCCCTAACACCTGTACTTCCACTAACAAAAGTGTACAGTGAATAGACACTGTCTGGCATGCCAGATAAGACCTTCACTTTTTGCAAACCACTAACGCCCCCGGTTTGCAAAAGTAGCCCCCTGGATTGCACACAAGCAATGGTGTTTCGGTCTGGCGTTAACGCCACCTGCATGGTTAGTCTGGTTGATACTCGTCATCTGTCTATTAAAGCCGCTAGGATTGGTCTTGTCCATGGTTCTTTAAATAAAGAACCTGTATATACTGTTGTTTATCCCAACTTCAAGATGTCTTTGGCAGATCCTCATCTCTCCACAGCCCTCCGTTTGTATGTCCATGTCAAAGGGCTGCAGATGAAACCCAGGTCGGAACATTGTGCGATTCATGTCCATTGCATTAACTACCTGGTGTCCACGATCAATCCGATCCCTCGCAATATCCGCTCCCCTGACGAATGCATTCTTTATGGAGCCACCAATGCGGAGGTGACTCAGTTCAAGTTCGATGCGGTTCCCATGCCTGCGGAATGGGACATGGACTATCAACAGATAGTCAATGAAGTGGATTCTCAGGAAGACGTTCCATACATGATCGAAGACACACCAACTCGTGCAATTGTCCGGCGCCGTTCTGGTGATCACTCAAAGAAGGTTATGCATCTGGCTTTTCCCGCTTCCTCCCATATTTCCATTAGCAGTACTCCTCCATCTGAAGTTTCTCCTCTGCCTGAGAGTTCTGCTCGAATGGAAGCGGTGCATGATTGGGTGTCTCAAACAGCTGCTTCCCAATTTCCCAGTGATGCTAGTCTCCAGTACCGCTGTGAGACTGCCGTTAACCATGTGCCTCACATCCAATCCAACTTTGAGGCCATTACACATAAAGTGCCCCTCATGATGTTTCAGCCTACCGAATGGCCGTCCCTTTCCGGCTATCAAGAGGCCGTCGATACTGACAGTAAGCTTATCTCTTCCCCTTTTGCTATTGTTTCACCATCTGTCCCATTATCTCAAGTTCCTGTCGAGCAACAGCAGCTGAACTGGTGTAATGCCCATACCATTCAAGTACAGTCCAGCCTGGATGAGTGTCGCTTAGCTCTTTATAATCTGCAGCTTGCTCTAGCTAAACTCGACGACAAGCTTACTTTGGCTCTTGCTACTCCTGTATATCCTGTCCCTTGTCCTTCTGCTACTGTTTCCTATACTCTTCCCCCCTCTGATGCTGCTCCTCCTCTTCAGTATAACTTTCATCCCCTCTGTATGATTACTCTTCCTTCCTATCTTGACGGTTGTGAAGTTACAGACCAGCTGCCTTACAATGCTGACCAGGCTGCAGAATGGCTTGATCCCAGCCATCCCATCATCTGGGCATTTAGGTGGATGGAGCAGGATAATGCCGACATCACAGCTGTTCGGCCTCCCCTTGGAGGAGTTATTCCTCTTGAGCCTGATCTTTTCTTTCCTTTGCTTCCTCATCCTGCCCCCGGACCAATCGGATCGGATCATCCAGCTGATCCTGATTCAGACTCTGATAGTGATGACCATCCTCTGCTTCCTCATGCACCCCCTCTTGTTCCTCGTATGTCTCCTGTGCCTCAGCCCAATTCTGTGCCTACTCTCATGAACCAAGGTGCAGTCAAAGAGGAACTTGCCAGTGGTCCAAGTCCGCTCTTCCCCAATTCTCCTGGTCGTGTACCCAAGATGCCTGAATATCAGCAGATGCCGGAGTATATGGACGGGACCCTCAACGAAGCAGGCGAACTTCGTTTCCGTCTGTAACACAAATCCTTTCCAGGGTACGTGCTTAATTTGGATGGTCTTCTCCCCAAGCCATCAAGGATATTTTGAAGATTTTTTATGGGCATATGATGTCGCTGGTCAATGTATATAAATGGTCTCCTCGCGATGCGGCTGTGGAAACAACCAAAGGGTTTACTGGCATCCTTGCCAATTGGTGGGAATTCTTGTCTGAACAATCTAAGGAACAGATTTTCAGCGGTCAGGATACGCAACAACAAGCGAATGCACCTGATGCCCTGATTGCCGCCATTACCAATCAGTTTCTGCCCACATTCACTGATGATCAAAAGCAGGCTTCCAACGAATTCTTTGCTCTTAAGCTCTGCGACCTCTTTCAGTTAGCCCAATACAATGCCCATGCCCAACAATTAGTTTATAGGGTTGGCATCTTTGCTGACGTCTCCGCCAAGCGCCATTATCTGTTCAGTCTTCCCCATAAGCTTGGTGAAGCGGTTGATTCTCTCATTGAAGGCCAGACCAAGATCCTGAACATCAACAATCAACCCACAGAGGTACATAAAACTATGGCTGATTTTACATTCGCTAATCTTTTCCAGCTTGTTCAGGTTTATATCAGAAAGCAGTGTACAGAGTATACACTGAAGAACAAGATCAAGGAAATTAGTCTGGTTTCGCCTTCTATCTGTCAGCACTTTTGTTTATGAATACTCCTTCGATGAATATTATTGATCTCTTGGCAAGCTCCGACTCCGACTCTGGTTCTGATAGACCTCTCGACATTACAGATTTCCCTTTGCCGCCTTCGCCACCACCACGACCCTCTCGACCTATTCCCTCTCCAGCCTTTTTTCCCTTTTCCTCCTTCCCTGGTTCCTCCTCCACCAACTACTCTCCCTTTTGGTGGACCCTCTGTTTTTCATCCTCCGCACTTTGTCCATACTCCCTTTGATCCTTCGCCTAGTTACCTTCCTCCTCCTTTTACCCAAATTCTTGTACAAACTCTTACAACTTCCCCGTCTCTTCCTACTTGTACTAATCAGTTGCATAAGCTTCAGGAGAATCTCACGACCTTGAAGACCCATACGGCTACCATTCTGGTGCAATGTACACAGTTAACGTCTACACTTAATGCGCTTGATCAGAAGGTTTCCACTCATCTCACTCAGTGTTCTTCAGGTCTTCCACCTGCTGCTTTTGATTGTTAGGATTTCTTCACTTCTCCTGCTTCCCCAGTCCGAAATACTATGAAAACCTGGCTTATTTCTGTCCTTCTCCGACCACTAGGTGTTACTCCCTATTCTTTGGTTGCTTTAGTAGATACAGGTTCCGGCTTCAATATTTGCAAATATAATGCTTTGCCTACCTACTGTTGGGAGCCTCTTCCTGAAGTCGATCACATGCACGGTTCTACTATGGGCGGAGGTGTTATTGCTTGCAAACGGTATGCCTCCAACATCTCCATTTCCTTGGCTGGGCATCCAACTGAAATCAATTTCTATCAATTGGAATCACAAGGGATTGACCTGGTTACTGGTAACCGGATCGAGTGAAGGACTCTGGGAAAAGAGAGGGAGATAGACGCCCGTATTGCCTTCATCGGCAATATTAATACACACTTCCGATATCTTAATATGGCGAAGCGCCTTGTACTGAAACATCGAAAATTTATAGACCTCTTCCGGATCTATAATAGGGAGATTCCAAGAGTGCTTGGACTCCGTAAGTTCAGTAGTAGTGGAGGCGGAGCGGGGAGAAGAGATGCGAGCAGAGAGGGCACGGAATAGTTTGGCCATTGTGATAAGCAGGGCAAAGATACAGAGACTGGCTTCACACGTCACGCTAGTGCTCAACCGCAGAATGGCACCTCTGGCCTAGGGGGGGAGCGGTAGCGACAGGGTCCCAGACACTCTTCGAGTGAAACACAGAACAACAATAACGAGGCTCTGATACCAAAAGACAAAACGCTTGCCGATACTCACGTCTGCTCAAATATGGTAGACGAAACGATTACCGATAACGATACCGAGAGGGATAGCAAAATGGAACTGAGGAGATGATACGACAATGAGAAGGAGATAGCGAGGATATGGCGTTTCAGGGCGAGACTCACAGGTGGGGTTGGAGCGAGAGGAAGCGAACATGAGAGAGTAGAAGATCCGGATAGGTGATTTCTTAGCTTCAAGTGCAGAGGCGAGCGAAGGCATAAGGAAAACAGAACAAAGACAAGAGACTTGAAGATTGGAAGACTACAAGCTTGTATTGCCGAGGAGGAGAGAAATGTTTACAAGAGGACTCTAGGCAAACTCTGCCCGAGAATGAAGGACTTGGGTCCTTTATATACAATTGTGGGCAAGAGAATACCAGTGCTTGTGTGCAATCCAGGGGGCTACTTTTGCAAACCGGGGGCGTTAGTGGTTTGGAAAAAGTGAAGGTCTTATCTGGCATGCCAGACAGTGTCTATTCACTGTACACTTTTGTTAGTGGAAGTACAGATGTTAGGGTGGAGCACAGTACTTAGTGGGATGTTGGGCCCAATAGGGCGCACCTTCTCTGGAAAGCATATCGGGGAGAATATTGGTACTACCCTTTTTCCATTCAACCTGAAAATCATACATAGCAAAGAATTCTTGCCATCTGGAAGACGGCCGCGTCCAATCTACTTATCAATCTTTCGAGTGCAGAAGGTACGGAAATTCTGATTATCTGTGCGTACAAGAAAAGGCTTATTCAGGACGAAGAGTTCCAATTTTTGAATTGCCTTTTTGACGGCCAAAATCTCTTTTTCGATTGAATGATAGTTGCGCTCGGCTCCTTGGAAAATACCAGATCAGAAAGCACAAATACGTTCTTGCTGTGGAGCTGTGCTTTCAAGTAAGATCGCACCCCAGAACTCATCAGATGCATCAGTTTCAATGATGAGGTTAGCGTTGACAGAAGGGATAGCTAATGGCGGTAAAGACTGGAGGTGTTGTTTGATATTTGCCAAAGCAATGGATTGGGCTGGACCCCAGACTGGGCCATCCTTGCGTAGGCAGAGTTGAAGGAGATAGCGATCTCGGGCCAGGTGCTGATAGAAAGGGGCAATATAATTCAAGCACCCAAGAAAGCGTTGGAGTTGATGACGATCCCGGATCTCCGCAGGGAAAGCAGCAAGGGCTTTCAAAACATGGTCCTGTAGTTGAATTGCTCCATTAGTGATTAGAACCCCTAAGAAGTCAACAGATGCTTTACCAATTTGAATTTTTGAGGGAGAAAGAACCAGGCCCTTTTGTTGGAGGAGATCATGGATAACCTGGAGGTGCTGCAAATGAAGATGAGGATTTCTGCTATAGATTAAGATGTCATCAATATAAACTAAGCAAAATGCATGATAGGGAGCAAAGATTGAATCCATGTAGCGCTGGAATTCCACTGGTGCAGTTTTCAGGCCAAAGGGAAGCACTGTCCATTCATAAAAGCCTTGGGGGACCACAAACCCAGTTTTGTACTGGTCCTCAGGCAAGAGGCCTATCTGCCAGAAGCCAGCTTTAAGATCTAACTTAGAAAATATCGTGGCTCCGCTGATCTGTTGCATTAAATATTCCTTATTGGGCAGAGGGTAAGAAATTGGAATGAGACACTTATTGAGAGGTTTATAATTTATGACTAACCTCTTCTTACCCCTTTTTTGCTCCGAATGTTTGTTCACATAAAATGCAGCAGCTGCCCAAGCAGATGTGGATTCCCTGATTAATCCCTGTTGTAATAAAGCAGCAATCTCCTCATTACAGAGTTGTTGATCTTCAGCAGTAAAACCATAAGGGCTTTCCTTATAGGGTTTAGCGCCTTCTTTAATGGGCAAGCCAATCCGATGATGATGTACATGTTTGAAGGCTTGTGGCGAATCACTGCTACAATGTTGGAGTAATTGTTGCTCCATCTCAGCAAGAGTATTACATAGCAAGAGAGTATGAGTCTGGCGGCGAAGCTGTTTGGCTGTATCCTGAGCCACAAGATCGTTGACAAGATCACGGAGTTCCTGATCAGTAAGGAGAGGTTGCGCATCTGGAGGAGGACTGAACTCAGCAGGAGGATGCGGAGGAGATGGTGTGGGTGACGCACGATATTGATCAGGGAATGGGCAATGTGGCGACATCTGATTGACGATGGCAAGATCCTCCTCATAAGGTTTCAAGACTTGGGAGACCTTGACACGAGCAGGAATTTGTACAAGCTCCTGATTGATAGTTAGAACCATTGTCTCTGTAGAGAAACCGAAAGGAAAATGTCGATTGAGGAAGTCGTTACCAATAACCAGGTCAATCCCTTGTGATTCCAATTGATAGAAATAAAGAACCCTAAACCCTAAACGCTAAACCCTAAACCCTAAACCGGTTTGGAGACTCGTTATCATTGTTCTGTGTTTCACTCGAAGAGTGTCTGGGACCCTGTCGCTGCCGCTCCCCCCCTAGGCCAGAGGTGCCATTCTGCGGTTGAGCACTAGCGTGACGTGTGAAGCCAGTCTCTGTATCGTTGCTCTGCTTATCACAATGGCCAAACTATTCCGTGCCCTCTCTGCTCGCATCTCTTCTCCCCGCTCCGCCTCCACTACTACTGAACTTACGGAGTCCAAGCCCTCTTGGAATCTCCCTATTATAGATCCGGAAGAGGTCTATAAATTTTCGATGTTTCAGTACAAGGCGCTTCGCCATATTAAGATATCAGAAGTGTGTATTAATATTGCCGATGAAGGCAATACGGGCGTCTATCTCCCTCTCTTTTCCCAGTCCGAGATCGAGTCCTTCACTCGGTCTGGTTACCAATATATTCATTATGGCTGTTTCGTGTTAGCCATCGAACCATTGTTTCGGTCTGGCGTTAATGCCACCGGCATGGTTAGTCTGGTTGATACTCGTCATCTGTCTATTAAAGCCGCTAGGATTGGTCTTGTCCATGGTTCTTTAAATAAAGAACCTGTATATACTGTTGTTTATCCCAACTTCAAAATGTCTTTGGCAGATCCTCATCTCTCCACAGCCCTTCGTTTGTATGTCCATGTCAAAGGGCTGCAGATGAAACCCAGGTCGGAACATTGTGCGATTCACGTCCGTTGCATCAACTACCTGGTGTCCACTATCAATCCGATCCCTCGCAATATCCGCTCCCCTGACGAATGCATTCTTTATGGAGCCACCAATGCAGAGGTGACTCGGTTCAAGTTCGATGCTGTTCCCATGCCTGCTGAATGGGACATGGACTATCAACAGATAGTCAATGAAGTGGATTCTCAGGAAGACGTTCTGTACATGATCGAAGACACACCAACTCGTGCAATTGTCCGGCGCCGTTCTGGTGATCACTCGAAGAAGGTTATGCATCTGGCTTTTCCCGCTTCCTCCCATATTTCCATTAGCAGTACTCCTCCATCTGAAGTTTCTCATCTGCCTGAGAGTTCTGCTCGAATGGAAGCGGTGCGTGATTGGATGTCTCAAACAGCTGCTTCCCAGTTTCCCAATGATGCTAGTCTCCAGTATCGCCGTGAGATTGCCGCTAACCATGTGCCTCACATCCAATCCAACTTTGAGGCCATCACACATAAAGTGCCCCTCATGATGTTTCAGCCTACCGAATGGCCGTCCCTTTCCGGCTATCAAGAGGCCGTAGATACTGACAGTAAGCTTATCTCTTCCCCTTTTGCTGTTGTTTCACCATCTGTTCCATTATCTCAAGTTCCTGTCGAGCAACAGCAGCTGAACTGGTGTAACGCCCATAACATTCAAGTACATTCCAGCGTGGATGAGTGTCGCTAAGCTCGACGACAAGCTTACTTCGGCTCTTGCTACTCCTGTATATCCTGTCCCTTGTCCTTCTGCTGCTGTTTCCTATACTCTTCCACCCTCTGATGCTGCCCCTCCTCTTCAGTATAACTTTCACCCCCTCTGTATGATTACTCTTCCTTCTTATCTTGCCGGTTGTGAAGTTACAGACCAGCTGCCTTACAATGCTGAACAGGCTGCAGAATGGCTTGATCCCAGCCATCCCATCATCTGGGCGTTTAGGTGGACGGAGCAGGATAATGCTGACATCACAGCTGTTCGGCCTCCCCTTGGAGGAGTTATTCCTCTTGAGCCTGATATTTTCTTTCCTTTGCTTCCTCATCCTGCCCCCGGACCAATCGGATTGGATCATCCAGCTGATCCTGATTCAGACTCTGATAGTGATGACCATCCTCTGTTTCCTCATGCACCCCCTCCTGTTCCTCGTATGTCTCCTGTGCCTCAGCACAATTCTGTGCCTACTCTCATGAACCAAGGTGCAGTCAAAGAGGAACCTGCCAGTAGTCCAAGTCCGCTCTTTCCCAATTCTCCTGGTCGTGTACCCAAGATGCCTGAATATCAGCAGATGCCGGAGTATACGGACGGGACCCTCAACGAAGCAGGTGAACTTCGTTTCCGTCTGCAACACAAATTCTTTCCAGGGTACGTGCTTAATTTGGATGGTGCTTCTCCCCAAGCTATCAAGGATATTTTGAAGATTTTTTATGGGCATATGATGTCGCTGGTCAATGTATATAAATGGTCTCCTCGCGATGCGGCTGTGGAAACAACCAAAGGGTTTACTGGCATCCTTGCCAATTGGTGGGAATTCTTGTCTGAGCAATCCAAGGAACAGATTTTCAGCAGTCAGGATACGCAACAACAAGCGAATGCACCTGATGCCCTGATTGCCGCCATCACCAATCAGTTTCTGCCCACATTCACTGATGATCGAGCGCAGGCTTCCAATGAATTCTTTGCTCTTAAGCTCTGCGACCTCTTTCAGTTAGCCCAATACAATGCCCATGCCCAACAATTAGTTTATCAGGCTGGCATCTTTGCTGACGTCTCCGCCAAGCGCCATTATCTGTTCAGTCTTCCCCATAAGCTTGGTGAAGCGGTTAATTCTCTCATTGAAGGCCAGACCAAGATCCTGAACATCAACAATCAACCCACAAAGTTTGTGGGCCATCATGATTTCTGTTCTGCATCTTCTGCGGGCTCTTTCGCACGCCACTCTGCTTCTAAACGACGAGCTTCTTTCAAGAAATCTCAGTGCTCTTGCGGTGGGTCCAATACTTTTCCGCGCCTCCGAAAAATACATTGGCGCCGTCGCTATCAACGCCGACCCCAACGCTTTCTGCGCAAGCGTCGTCTTTCCTCAGGTTCTTCTTCTGGTTGTTTTATTTGTGGCAAAAAAGGCCACATTGCTAAAGATTGTCCTCAACAACCGAAGACTCCTCAACAGAAGCAGCTAAAAGGGTTTTTCAGTTTGGTGAATGATCCGCATAATTGGGAAGTCGTGTCTCAAGGCGCCACTGATGATTCCTTGTATGAATGCTCTGAGTCGGACACTCCCGATTGCTTGACTTGTCAATTAGCCTTGCCTATGGATACAGAGATCAGTTTGTTTATGAATACTCCTGCGCTGAATATTATTGATCTCTTGGCAAGCTCCGACTCCGACTCTGGTTCTGATAGACCTCTCGACATTACAGATTTTCCTTTGCCGCCTTCTCCACCACCACGACCCTCTCACCTATTCCCTCTCCAGCCTTTTTCCCTTTTCCTCCTTCCCTGGTTCCTCCTCCACCAACTACTCTCCCTTTTGGTGGACCTTCTGTTTTTCGTCCTCCTCACTTTGTCCATACTCCCTCTGATCCTTCGCCTATTTACCTTCCTCCTCCTTTTACCCAAATTCCTGTACAAACTCTTACAACTTCCCCGTCCCTTCCTACTTGTACTAATCAGTTTCATAAGCTTTAGGAGAATATCACGACCTTGAAGACCCATACGGCTACCATTCTGGTGCAATGTACACAGTTAACATCTACACTTAATGCGCTTGACCAGAAGGTTTCCACTCATCTCACTCAGTGTTCTTCAGGTCTTCCGCCTGCTGCCTTTGCTGGTCAGGATTTCTTCACTTCTCCTGCTTCCCCAGTCCGAAATACTATGAAAACCTGGCTTATTTCTGTCCTTCTCCGACCACCAGGTGTTACTCCCTATTCTTTGGTTGCTTTAGTAGATACAGGTTCCGGCTTCAATATTTGTAAATATAATGCTTTGCCTACCTACTGTTGGGAGCCTCTTCCTGAAGTCGATCACATGCACGGTTCTACTATGGGCGGAGGTGTTATTGCTTGCAAACGGTATGCCTCCAACATCTCCATTTCCTTGGCTGGGCATCCAACTGAAATCAATTTTTATCAATTGGAATCACAAGGGATTGACCTGGTTATTGGTAACGACCTCCTCAATCGACATTTGCCTTTCGGTTTCTCTACGGAGACAATGGTTCTAACTATCAATCAGGAGCTTGTACAAATTCCTACTCGTGTCAAGGTCTCCCAAGTCTTGAAACCTTATGAGGAGGATCTTGCCATAGTCAATTAGATGTCGCCACATTGCCCAGTCCCTGATCAATATCGTGCGTCACCCACGCCATCCCCTCCGCATCCTCCTGCTGAGTTCAGTCCTCCTCCGGATGCGCAACCTCTCCTTACTGATCAGGAACTACGCAATCTAGTCAACGATCTTGTGGCTCAGGATACATCCAAACAGCTTCGCCGCCAGACTCATACTCTCTTGCTATGTAATGCTCTTGCCAAGATGGAGCAACAATTACTCCAACATTGTAGCGGTGATTCGTCACAAGACTTCAAACATGTATATCATCATCGGATTGGCTTGCCCATTAAAGAGGGCGCTAAACCATATAAGGAAAGCCCTTATGGTTTTACTGCTGAAGATCGACAACTCTGTAATGAGGAGATTGCTGCTTTATTACAATAGGGATTAATCAGGGAATCCACATCTGCTTGGGCAGCTACTGCATTTTATGTGAACAAACATTCGGAGCAAAAAAGGGGTAAGAAGAGGTTGGTCATAAATTATAAACCTCTCAATAAGTGTCTCATTCCAATTTCTTACCCTCTGCCCAATAAGGAATATTTAATGCAACAGATCAGCGGAGCCACGATCTTCTCTAAGTTAGATCTCAAAGCTGGCTTCTGGCAGATAGGCCTCTTGCCTGAGGACCAGCACAAAACTGGGTTTGTGGTCCCCCAAGGCTTTTATGAATGTCCGAACAGTGCTTCCCTTTGGCCTAAAAACTGCACCAGTGGAATTCCAGCGCTACATGGATTCAATCTTTGCTCCCTATCATGCATTTTGCTTAGTTTATATTGATGACATCTTAATCTATAGCAAAAATCCTCATCTCCATTTGCAGCACCTCCAGGTTATCCATGATCTCCTCCAACAAAAGGGCCTGGTTCTTTCTCCCTCCAAAATTCAAATTGGTAAAGCATCTATTGACTTCTTAGGGGTTCTAATCACTAATGGAGCAATTCAACTACAGGACCATGTTTTAAAAGCCCTTGCTGCTTTCCCTGCGGAGATCCGGGATCGTCATCAACTCCAACGCTTTCTTGGGTGCTTGAATTATATTGCCCCTTTCTATCAGCACCTGGCCCGAGATCGCTATCTCCTTCAACTCTGCCTACGCAAGGATGGTCCAGTCTGGGGTCCAGCCCAATCCACTGCTCTGGCAAATATCAAACAACACCTCCAGTCTTTACCGCCATTAGCTATACCTTCTGTCAATGCTAACCTCATCATTGAAACCGATGCATCTGATGAGTTCTGGGGTGCTATCTTACTTGAAAGCACAGCTCCACAGCAAGAACGTATTTGTGCTTTCCGATCTGGTATTTTTCAAGGAGCCGAGCGACCCTATCATTCAATCGAAAAAGAGATTTTGGCCGTCAAAAAGGCAATCCAAAAATTGGAACTCTTCATCCTGAATAAGCCTTTTCTTGTACGCACAGATAATCAGAATTTCCGTACCTTCTGCACTCGAAAGATTGATAAGCAGATTGGACGCGGCCGTCTTGCCAGATGGCAAGAATTCTTTGCTATGTATGATTTTGAGGTTGAATGGAAAAAGGGTAGTACCAATATTCTCCCCGATATTCTTTCCAGAGAAGGTGCGCCCTATTGGGCCCAACATCCCACTAAGTACTGTGCTCCACCCTAACACCTGCACTTCCACTAACAAAAGTGTACAGTGAATAGACACTGTCTGGCATGCCTGATAAGACCTTCACTTTTTCCAAACCACTAACGCCCCCGGTTTGCAAAAGTAGCCCCCTGGATTGCACACAAGCAATGGTATTCTCTTGCCCACAATTGTATATAAAGGACCCAAGTCCTTCATTCCCGGGCAGAGTCTGCCTAGAGTCCTCTTGTAAACATTTCTCTCCTCCTCGGCAATACAAGCTTGTAGTCTTCCAATCTTTTGCAGTCTTCCAATCTTCAAGTCTCTTGTCTTTGTTCTGTTTTCCTTATGCCTTCGCTCGCCTCTGCACTTGAAGGTAAGAAATCGCCTATCC